>NC_068361.1:40492087-40676754 GCF_020536995.1 Dreissena polymorpha | reverse complement strand
ATCAGTTTTTTGTGTGTCTTTCAGGTCATTTTTTTGTATTTTACTTCAATAATACTTAGAATTATGCGACATTTTTTGTAAACTGCGTCAGATTCTGTATTTTTTTACCTTAACTGACTCTTCCGAACCACAGTAACCGTTGCAAGTTAAACTAGTCCACATTTATTTACCTCAGGCCATTGATAACGATCTCAAACAATTTACAGTAATTAATGCGTACACATTGTTATCAATTGTTGTATACATACCTGATAATTCTGAATAATCCAGCACTTCAATATTTAAAAGCTAATTCTGACCGAAAATGACCGTAAATGTGTCTTAAGAAATGCATAGACACAAGCGTCCGTCATTGTTTGTCTGAAGTCTCAAGATCCCAAAATTGCATTATGGAACGCTCGATACTATGACATTTTACGCATTGGCATGTTAAAACACGGTGCCCAAATTATTTAAAACACAGTATCTACTGAGAAACGCATTTTCGGCTCCATTATTTCGGTTGGAAATTGGGAATTTTTGTTTAGATAATTGCGAAAAAAAACATCCATATTTGGCATTGGGAATGGGTCCGACTATCGTACCTGTGAGATAGGCAGAAAAAGGCCTGACAAATGTCCAAGCTACAGTGCTTAAGTTCATTTTGAAATATTTCAAATTAATTTAGCTTTTTTCCATAGCTTTCTCTGGATTAAACTATTTAAGATGTAAAACAAGTTTTAGTGTTGGAAGGGGAAGCTTGGTATTAGTTTATAGCCGTATGGATACATATGGCTGAATGTTACTGCTTCAATATGATTATCATAAAGTCTTTAAAGAAAGCTACAACAATCCATATTCCATTAACATTTTCCTGTACATTTTTGCAAAGAAATATTCAACTTAGTCCTTTATAAAGGACACAGAGGGAAAGTTGAGAAAAAAATCGGTTTAAAAATAATACAAGGCATTTCACATGAACAATTCTAGGGAACAGTTAAGCATTTGAAATGTTTGATTCCATTCATAAACCCATGTGGGACAGACAGACACAGTGATTCCAGTATACATTTAGCCCCAATCACTTGTGGTAGGGGAAAGCCATATAAAAAGATTCAGCTTTTTAAATGGAGCAAATAATGGTTATAACATGTAATTAACCTTTAGTTTATGACGATTTATTGCAATTTCTCCCCAAAAGTGCTGGTCACATGGTATTTTTCCCCTTTTGAGAGGCTAAGGCTGTATCCCAGGTTTAATTGTTTGTTTGCCCTTTTTATTTCTTTAAACATATACAGGCAAATACATATAGTGCCAGCTGAAATTGAAATTAATAAACTTCTTTAAATGACTTAAGGTCAAGGCTATCTGTCAACAAGAAATACCTTTAGGTGGAATTGTATCCACACAAAATCCACCAAGATCTGCATTCTTTTTTATACTTTCCTCTGCCACCAAGTCTGGATTGGTTCTTTCGTCTTTTCTTCTTTTTGACCGCATCTGTTTATACATACAAGGAAAACCTTCACATTCCTTGGTAGATTTTGATACAAGAGGAATCTTAAATATGCATGAGCCACAGTGCAATCTCCAGGATTTTCTTAAGAACTTTTCTTCCACTTGCACTGGGGGCAAGTCACTATGAACATCTACTTGCCCACAGCGAAAACAGGTTGTCCACTTTCACAATTATGCTTATTAAAATATACTTTAAAGATAAACATAAGAATGCAATCTGTTTATTTTATATCATGTAATCAAGGACAGGTTTTATCTCCTTTGTGACCCGTCGAAAAATGGTCTTTTCCACTGGAATTTTTTTCCCCCTCAGCCGGTAAATTTTTGCGCTCAATTTTTGTTTAACCTTCAAATATATAAGTAAACCAGATCCAGTGTAGAAAATAATAAAAATATTGCATAGAACATTAACCAGCTTTCATACAACTTGTTAACAGTACCGGCCAACTTCAAGTGACCCACTTCATTCAGAGGTTGGGGAAGAATGACCCACAAATACAATGTCCCTGAACCAATCTCTCAGTTTAAATTCAGTAATTTGCAGAATAATTTTAAAACTAAACATATAAATAAACTTAAACTAAAGATTATCACCACCAATATCAATGGGTAAACAGCAATAAATACGGCCTGGGGGCAAATACAATGCAATACAGTATATTACCTCGTGCACAAAAGAATCTGCTAGGCCCGTATTCACCAAACAATTCTTAGACTTAAGTCTAAGAATAAAGAAAATTGATTAGGTCGAGTCCGTCACGTCGAGTCCGTTAAGTCGGTCATGTCGGGGTCCACTGTCCGCGTCGAAAAAGAGCATGGCTATCCCAGCAGGCATAGCATCCATCCGATTGGTCGCGAGCCCCATTGGCGGGTTTTCTTACAAAGTTGTCGTTCGTTTCTTTCAAAGTCCATTCGGAATGGGAATCAGACAACTCGCCCCAAAGAAATCTCACCCCAAGACAATTCGCCCCTGAAATCTGAACAAGCGTGAAATGTTAAACGACGTTTAATTTGACGGCATGCTTTCATTTTCTGTTCAAAGATTTTTTAATCAGACATATTGTATGATAGTTTGGTTTAAATATAGAAGAATAATTGAATGCTTTTGTGTTAGTTATGTTTTGTAAAAGTGTGAGTTGATTGAAAATTAATTATGCCGACATGCTTTGATTGTCTGGACACAGATTTATGAGTAAGACATATGGTATCACAGTTTGGCGTGATAAAAGACTACATAAGGTTATTAACAAGCTTAACCAGACAACAATGCTCTTTTTAAAGTAATTGACCACTCGCCAGCTGTCAATCAAACTCACGTAATAATCAATCAGATTTCGTTTATTGCGGCCACATGGTCCGACAAACAAAGACTTACGGAGTAATGGAATAAGCGTTTTATGAAAACACAACTTAGTGGGCGGAGCGATTGCGTATTTGGCGACTGATCATTTAAGAGGGCTGTCTGTATATAAAGCGGGCAGTTTTCAGTGAATCATATGCCCCAGACCAGACCACGATACTAACCTGGCATATTACAAAAACACATAGGAATGCTGTCTTTGCTTTTATAACCAGAAACACTAACGTGTGCGCTCTCCCTAATACCAAATTTACTATCATCTCAAACTCAGCCCTCTCTTCTTTCATCAAATAAATGACCTATCAAAACTAGTCTGGCCCTTACAACACCACAGTCTCACAAGACACTTAACACAGCAATAAGAAAGAATTTACAAAGAAATTTTCTACCCCCAACGAACTAGTCATCGGCCCAATCAAACAAACATAGTCCCTTTCTTCTATCATCAAATACATGATCTTTCAAAAACTAGCCTGCCCTTCGCAATAACATTCAAACTATATACCAAATAGCAACAGAGAGAGCCCACGTTACCGTAAGATATGACACAAGACAGCAGAACTACACATGTATATAAGTACCGATACTAACACTATGTACTAATATGTCCTCCGCGAGAGACGTTAAACGGGGGTGCAGTGTATCGGTGCTATACACCGGGCACTTAAAAGAACCAGGGGCGCCTCTGGAATCGGGGCGTTTCCTGTATCCTGCTCGAACCCCCACTAACACCTCTCATGGGGCGGAGAGCACAATAACCACACTTGGGTAAATGAAAGCTAGAATACGGGACATAAACTATAATACTATGAGTTTTACAAATTAATATAAAACATAAATAAATCATATGATATAACAACGGCATTTTGAGATCATTTATTTACTTTACCTATCCAATTATAATAGCAAATATAACATAACTACAAAATAAATACATCCCAGCTTGATACATGGTCTGGATGTTTGGCAGGTGGGTGGGAAAGAACGATGGTGACTCCGGGTGGGGCTTTGGGGGGCTCCATGGTTGGTTCTTGACTGATCTGTTGTCGCGCGCAGCGAGAGGGTGGATGAGGGTGCTTGTCTCGAGGGTCTTCAGCGGTTGGGTGCTAGGGCCGGGGCCGTATGCGGGCGCGGGGGGGGGGGGGGGGGGGGCTCGGGCTCGCTCGGCGTGGGTGCGCTTGTGCGGGGCGGCGTGTTCTGCGATCTGGGAACTGCAACGATATACAGCCCTTCACGACTGACCGACGACCGTAAATAACCGACAGACATCTCCTCTTCCGCTCCAGACAAATGCACAACAATCACATACCACATACTATACACAACCATACACAGATCAACATCAAGGGACCCGGAACACATGGGCGTGGCACTCTCATACACATCACCCGTTATGAGTGGGGGGTTGTGAGAGCGTTATGTGTGTGTATTCCGGGTCTTACTTACCGAGTGGTGTTGGTATGTGGGTCGCGTTGAGTGTCTTGTACATAAGTAGTGTGCGGGACACTCGGCGGGATCCGCACCTCATCACCACCTTACGGTAAATAACACATTAAGGTCTCATTGGCCAACGTGCACGAAACTCTCTTTAAAATTAAATTATTTGGCGAATACCCGGGAAGCCGGGGTAAATTTGACCTACTTTGGCTCTAAATTAATCTTTTTCCCCTGAGAGGTCACAGGGGCAGGTCGGGCTACCATAACCTCGTGAAGAGGCCAGTAGGACCTGTAAATAAACTCTGAAACACACACAGTGAATCATAAATTGAACTAATTTATATAAATATTTCAAACATTTGTGCTTCTTAAATGTAGGATACAATAATTTTACTGTGAGAGTAAGTGAGTTTTGTGTTTCTGCAATGGCAGAAGTGGTAAAGTGCATACATTGTGGAAAGACAGTTGGGCAGAGGCAACGTGCTGTTTCTTGCGATGCCTGCGAGCGATGGCAACACTTAGGTTGTGATTCTGGTAAGTGAACTTATAATATAATTATTTGTTATGACTTACATTTTTCAGGTCAGGCATATAATGTTTTCCCATAACTTATGAATCTAAATCATTTGATACTTGCATATTATCGGGTAATCAACCAATGTCCGTTAATCCGTTGACACATAACAGATACCTGATAACGATAATAAAACATGTCATATAAATGTGGGAAGTCGCTTGACCGTTACCTTTGCGTTATATCATATGGGTAATGTACACCGCTGCTACACCCGATAATTAATTAAGCATTGTTGAAATCCAACATAAAGTGCTGATTACATAGGATTTAAAACAATATGTTTGTACTTTTACCTGAAATAATGAAATATGAATGAATATTATAATATTATGTGCATTTTATATTTATGATAAGAATTTACATCTTAACGTTTTATCTAATTTATACATAGTAAATAATCGTGATTATTTTTAACTAGCTTAACGCCCTTAACAATATTATTTCAGATATAAATTTTTACGTTTCGCACGTCGATTTTGGTATTTTCTTTACGAGTGAAACAATATAGCCAATACAAAATATCCTATTGATTACTCAAACACACTCTTTTACTATATAACATCGTGCATTTTTAACCATGGAATATTTTTAATATGTTATATAAGACTACTTGCTATACTGTCAGTGCGGAAATTGACCTTATTTCTTTATATCCACCTTCACATTTTATTAGCGCCGTCTTTAATTAGGCTATCTCTAATAAAGAACAGATAACTGTGAAATTAATAACAATGTGCAACGGTGATGTGGATACATCCTCGTTTTTAATTTTACATGTACACAACAATTTAGCCATAAATGAAATCAATTATTTTGGCAGTAAATCCAATTTTTCCAGTACAGTAGCCAGGTGCCTGTGTATTTAGCTGATAAGATATATTCACCACAGCAGGTTGCTAATACACAGTGTAGACTTCCCCTGTTTTATTATTGTATTTGTTATTTACCTGATTGGATTAAATGAGTCGCGTTCTGGGAATAATGGGCATAATGCATGTGCGTAAAGTGTCGACCCTAAATTGGATTTTTGCTAAAAGACACTTCATTTAAACGAAAAATGTCATAAAAGCGGAAAGTGCCGTCCCTGATAATTCGTGCGGATTGTACAGGCTAATCTGGGACGACACTTTAAGCACATGCATTATGCACAGTTTTCTCAGAACACGACTCAAATAAAGTATATTCATTCGGGTCTGCTAGCGTTATGTTAAGGGTCATTTTATTTGAAAAGCTGGGTTTCTGTCATAATTTCCATCGTTTTGCTTGTATACACAATTTGATGAATTTATTGGCGCGATGGAGTATAAAACATGCTGACAGAATAGTATCAGTTTTTAATTATGTGTAATTTAATTCGCATCTTTCGCTTAACTCGAAGTTCAATGTCACGCGCACTTCACAAACATCACGTTTCATTGTATTTATTTTTATAAATTATGTACAAATATTAAATGTTATATACATAATTATGTTTTGTTTATTTACGTTACTAGAAAGAAATAATAAAACATTGCTATATATAAAGCGCTTTACTTTTGCAAAATTCTACAATAAATAAAGACATATCGTATTTTATTAAGTGCACGTGCTTGACATTATAAAATATTAGTATTTTATTGTAAAACAATCGAAATTTGACCTGAGATTTGATGCAAGTCACAATTTATTTAGCGGCCGGTATTCTGCTCTCGGCCGCTGATGGTGTATTGTAGTTTATACAATTATGATAAGAAACTGTAGCAGGCAACAGGCATCAGGTTGATAAGAAGAACTGATGTATTTATTGAACGCGAATAACATCAACAACTAATAATGTTTTGAAATTATAAATTTGCCCATAATAATT
Organism: Dreissena polymorpha; assembly: GCF_020536995.1. Taxonomy (NCBI): domain Eukaryota; kingdom Metazoa; phylum Mollusca; class Bivalvia; order Myida; family Dreissenidae; genus Dreissena; species Dreissena polymorpha. The sequence continues at coordinate 40,670,037 of NC_068361.1, read as the reverse complement.
GTATAACATTATTCATCAAGCGCAAAGTGCATTAAACGCTCGCCCGCTGTTGGGTATTTTATATTTAGTAACACCTTAATACCATCATTTTTAAACGGAGAACTCTTTTTGTTAAGTGTACGTGCTTGAAGTAATGTTGCTCTTATTTATATAAGACTACTTGCTATACAGCCAGTGTCATGCGAAAATAGATCTTATTTCAGTAAATAACATTACTTCGGCATTGTAAAATTGCGTATTGTATGATTATAATATATAGACATTTATTTAATGTACTGATATCTAAATCAACTTATGATTTTACCGGTATTATGGCATTGAACGCGTGTATAAAAGGCACATATACTATTCTTATTAAATCATATTAATACTTATACTAATTTAAGTCATCACATAATCAGATTGCGCACTGCGTGTAATCAGATTATCACCTTAAAACGATTCCGATGGATTATTAAATCGAGCTTACTATTCAAATCAGTGATTCCTTGTGGTACAATCAAGCATGGGATAATGGCAGACATACCCATGGCACAGTTCATGATTTATTTTATGTAGCTCACAGCCGAGGATCGAACCAATGGTATCTGATATTTTGAAGCGGATATGTTGCCACTAGGCTATACGAGGTTTCAAGAATGAACATGGGTCAGTTACTCTATCGGTATAGAATCTGACGGTGTTTACAACATGATACAGAAGCATAAATATTACGTATCTGAACATCATTCTTTCATGTTAGTTTGAAAAAGTATGTGTATTTCTAGGTCTTTGATGTGCTGATTTAATTTTATTTGTTTACCTTACAGACTCTGGAAAATGGCCCTGAAGCAGATGAGACGAATTCCACACCAGAAACTGAGGAAATGTCAGATAACCGTTCACCAGACTTGAGTTTCGAGAACGAGGCAGATGGTTTGTTGGTTGAAAGCAGTGCATCACTACTAGACGTATCTCTAAGAGTGAGTTGTTTTATCGTTATACAAAATGTTGTTGAATAAAGATAATTTGAAACAAGATGCGTTTGTGAAACACAATGTCCCCCTAAATAATGTTTGACCTTGAAGGATGACCTTGACCCTTCACCACTCAAAATGTGCAGCTCCATGAGATACACATGCATTTCAAATATAAAATTGCTAGCTTCAATATTGCAGAAGTGACATTACATGAGCAATTTTGACCCATATATTTGACCTTTAAGGATGACCTTGACCTTTCACCACTCAAAATGTGCAGCTCCATGAGATACACGTGCATGCCAAATATCAAGTTGCTATCTTTAATATTGCAAGTGTATTCATAAAATAAGCGATTTGGGCCACATATATTTGACCTCTGACCTTGAAGGATGACCTTGACCTTTCACCACTCAAATTGTGCAGCTCCATGAGATACACATGCATGCCAAATATCAAGTTGCTATCTTCAATATTTCAAAAGTATTAATAAAATAAGCGATTTGGGACAAATATGTTTTACCTCTGACCTTGAAGGATGACCTTGACTTTGACCTTTCACCACTCAAAATGTGCAGCTCCATGAGATACACATGCATGCCAAATATCGAGTTGCTATCTTCAATATTGCAAAAGTATTCATAAAATGAGCAATTTAGGCCACATATATTTGACCTCTGACCTTTCACCACTCAAAATGTGCAGCTCCATGAGATACTCATGCATGCCAAATATCAAGTTGCTATATTCAATATAGCAAAAGTTATTGCAAAATGTTTAAGTTGGCGCAAACCAACCAACCAACAGACCAACCAACAGACAGGGCAAAAACAATATGTCCCCCACTTCTATAGTGGGGGACATAAAAAAATATTTGTAGTTCAAGGTCGCGGTGTTGTAGTGGATGAGATATCCGCCTAGCGATCGGGTGTTAGTGGGTTCACTCCTTACTTGGGAAGCATTCTAATTATCTCCTCCATGGACACCAAGTACTGGTTCTTCCCAGGAAACCGACTCGATAATGTCCATGTCTGCCTACCATGCTCGAAAGGGCACTTGGCAGTATAAATAGATAGTTGTTTTTCATGCTCTTCCCATTTTTAAAGAAAAAAACTGAAGAAGTTATCAGTTTGGTGATGCCTTAGTAAAATACAGAAAGACCTATAATCTTTACTTCAAACTGCATTTACTTTGCTTGTAAAAATGTATTTATTTATTTCAGCTCCATGACTATGGAAGGTTTACACCAGTACCCGCCATAATCCGTCATCAGTGTGAACAAGTGCAACCGGAGCTGATTTCTGTGGTTACTCAAACCGACGATACGAGAGTTCCCAGAAGTATATCAACCCAGACTTCTACTGAAACGTCGACAGTTGGGATACAAGTGGATCGGCCTAGCTTCACCTTTGAGGATATAAGGGATGATGACGATAAGGTGTTGTTCTACACTGGTATCCCAACTGCTGGAACTTTTGAGTGTTTATTTGATGAGGTCAGTGTTGGAATGAAAGCAGGGTTAGCACGAAAAACCTGTCCCCGGAAAATAAAGTGTGTTTATAAACTGAAAATAGTCATGCTAATATAAACTGGAAAAGTGGCTCCTTAAAACTAGTACAAATTAAGTTTGATAAGAAGCTGAACAAGTGAACTTTGTGAGAAATTCAGTATACAATTTAACTAGAAGTGTTTGACCATTGCATGTATGTATAAGTAATATACTATGTAATTATGTGAATAATACTTAATTTCACATTTTACAGTCAGCTTTCATTTGTGAAAATAAAATTGTTACTGATTATTATTTTCTTGTCTCATATTCCATACAAACATTTTCAGGCAAAAAAAGAAAATTGTGTTTCTGCGTTTGTGTGTTTGTGCCAATATATTTATACATGTTTTCTTGCTTGAAAGCAGTTTTGTAAGACCAAACAAATTATAAGACTGAAATTCTGATAAATATTGTACTGGATTCAAGTTTACATACATTAATTGACACAGAGCGTTGAAAACACAGATTTCTTTTGTATACCTAAGTAAATGTTTGTCTTTAAGGTTTAGTACTGCTACTGAAGACTTAATCAACAGTTAATTTATAATTGGGAGCAATAAACCCGTCAAGAATTTTTATGCCCCCGAAGGAGGGCATATAGTGATCAGACTGTCTGTCGGTCTGTCCGTCCGTCACACTTTGCGTTTAGGTTTCGAAAAATCCTCATAACTGCTATGTCGCTTTGGATAGCAATTTCATATTTGGCATGCATGTGTATATGGACAAAGCTTTTCCATACGCACACAAATTTTGACCCCTGTGACCTTGACCTTAAACTAAGGGTCCGCGTTTAGGTTTCGAATATGCATTTAGGTTTCGAAAAAAGCTCATAACTTCTATGTCGCTATAGTGATCGGACTGTCTGTCGGTCTGTCCGTCACACTTTGCGTTTAGGTTTCGAAAAATGCTCATAACTTCTATGTCGCTTCAGATAGCATTTTCATATTTGGCATGCATGTGTATATGGTCAAGGCCTTTCCATATGCACACAAACTTTGACCCCTGTGACCTTGACCTTAAACTTAGGGTCCGTGTTTAGGTTTCGAAATATGCATTTAGGTTTGGGAAAATGCTCATAACTTCTATCAAGCGTATATAGGGGGCATAAGTCATCCTATGGTGACAGCTCTTGTTTAAAACCAAGATTTCTGATACAAGTAGCAACACCTGCAGAGTACTTGTCAGATGTAAAGCAGAAGTCATACCAGCAAAGCTTCCAAGGTGTCTATTAACTCAATGGGGTTCTGAAATGATCTATACTTGGACAAAAAGCATTGTGCACAGATTTTTAATAAGATGCAGCTGTTGATACCTCTGTGTTGATTTTCTTAATTTGGTTCATGCTTGCCACTCATTAATTTCATATCATTTTAACATTTTGAAACAGATTATTATCGTAAACCCTTCGGTTTTTCTCCAAACACAGGTAAGGTAATAAGTGATGGATAATAACATAGCAAAAGTTCTTTTTATGATTTATCATTTTAAGAGCAAATCAATTTAGCGGAATAACAATTGACAATCACGTTGTGATGGTATTAATGAACCGTACACAAATCGTTGAAAAGCATTCTACATCAGTGCTCCAGCCAGCTTTTCAAAATAGAGGGGAGCTTCCGCAAAAAGGGCACATTTCACTCTTAATTTTGGAAAATAGGGCATTTGGTTATAAATATACTTAAGTATATACTTTGTTTATACTTTATACTTATTAATTGTAAACACTAGTGCATTGGATGACTTCACCAATTGTATGCTGTTCCTCATTTTGTGTAATGAAATTACAATAAATATATTACTATCTACATTGGCGCTAAGGAAAACAACTTAATAGCCAATTTCCTAACCGCTATGGGCTAGCATCCGACTACACGCATTAGAGATATGTAGATATTATATTTCTTTCCGGTGTGTGAGGGGGGGGGGGAATTTTGATATTTTTTTCACCTATCATCATTGAACTGCATGTTAATCTTTCAGGTTCCAGTTTCAGCATCAGTGGCCTTTTAGAAGAAAATGAAATGAAGAAAACATGAAATAAATTCATGGGTTTCACTGGGTCAAAAAAACGTTGTGACTGTCATTACTTAAATTTGTTGCTTTAAATAACTTTAAGCCAATGTTTGTCCACAATAATAATATTAATTTAAACAAAAACCTATATTTACAAATTTAAAGTCTAAACAATGATCAATGTCACTATTAAGTAGCATCCAGTCTGGAGATTAAAATGAAACATTGTTATTGTTAAAAATAGGATATATTTATTTCACAACTCGTTATTTCAACTAATGTCAACAACGTTGACAGTTTCGTTAGGTCGCGAAAATATATGACAATATCAACATTACATTTTACATGCAGAGTGATAAATCCTCCTTCCAAACAAGTTCATTATTTGTTGAATTAACAACTATCTGCCCCTATTCATGTTAAAATTCATCATGATTGGGGACAGACAGTGTTTTAAAGTTCAGATATAAAATCCAAACACAAATATGTTTTTCATGCGGTAATTTCGGACTAAAAATTAACCGTATGTTCGCATTAAAAAAAGATGATTAATTTTCAAATGTTAATAGGTATTTTGAATTAAAAATCACTATTTTTGCAAACAAATTATAGCCAAAGACTTCAAAGTTAAAAAAATCAATAGTGCTGAATTTGATTTCATTCGAGTGTGATTGTGCCTAACCAAGCGTGACCTCAGAGATAATCTTTCACAGCATGTTACTTTCGTCTGCAACAAAAGGCTAATTAGTGATCTGATAACAAACCATGCCCTTGGGGCTTGTTTGTTCACAATGTGTTGACCTAATACACCCCAGGCGGTCATGTAAGGGTGTTATCTGTGTATTCATGTCGATGTTTCTGGCGATTTATACGGCATGAAAGCAGGAATTTAGAGATCAAAAGGGCATTTGACAAAAAAATAGAGGGGCGCTTTTTAAGGGGGCAAATTTTAGAGGGGCGCAGCGCCCCTCTATTTATTGCTAGCTGGAGCACTGTACATGTACTACTGTAAAATTCATAATATGAACAGTTGATAAATATTTATACATTCATACACTTTTATGTACAATATTTATATGCTTTGTAGAGCTAAATGACTATTGAAACATAAAAAAGGAGGGACCTCAATGATGTCCTGTACTGTTGTTACTTAAATTATTTTCTGATCTGGCGTTAACTTTTGTTATTTAACCCTATTCCACTTGGAAGCACAGTGAAAACAGCATAAAACCAGAACAGCATGCTAGTAACTCGCAGTCTGTTCAGGTTTTATACTGTTTGCTGCTCATCAGTATTTAAGGGTTGGAAATGAAGCCTTTAAAACTTAAATTTAGTAATAAAGGTACTTTATTACATTTAACTTTTTAAGGAACTACAAAAGCTTGAAAATACATATTTAAGAAGTAAAGGGTTAATCTCTAGAGAAAAGTGAGACATCAAAATTATAAAAACATATTCTAGGAGCAAGGGTAAGCTTGCGAGAAATTCACAATTGTGATCTTAAATTCATATTTGTTACTATTCTTTAAAGATTGCACTCAATTTCTTTTAAATCTTTCAGTCTCTTGTTTCAGTAAAATTACTTCACCAAAATTGGATGCAGTTACACGTAATTTTCTTTCATCTTCCCAAAGTACGTTCTTTCCCTGACCTCTGGTTAATTTTTCAATACTTTGGCATTCAAGTTCATCCATTTGTAGCATATCCATCATTTTCGACATTTTATCCTTCACAGTTTCACTATTCAGATCTACGCTATCACTAAAGTTATATCCAATTTCTATAAACTTTGGTAATTTCACCTCTTCCTTCTCTTCTACAAAGTTCAAAAGCCATCCAGCTGTTGGGTTGCATATTTTCGAGTTTTGAACGGAAACTGTTCTCATTTACAGAAATCGCAAGAAGTTCTTTTCTGGTGTTATTTTCGACTGGCTCTAATTTTGACTCAAAGGTATGTTTCCGAAATGTAAATTCGCTAGACTTTTTAGGCGTTCGCTTTCTTTTCCGGGGATTATTAAATCTGTCCCACACGCATTTTTTTGAGGTTGATCTTAGAGTGCCGTCCTTCTTTTTAGCAGTGAGATCAGAAAGGGCATACATAAATGCACCAATATGGATACATGCTTCTCCGCTCCTGAAAATATATAAACATAATAATTAGACATACTTTCAAACTGCACTTTTTTTTTTGCTCGAGCATCTAAATTTTGATGAAAATTTCCCAGAAACTGGTCCATCCCGAGAATAGCTTGTGACCAGTATATAGATCTATGAAAATGATTGGTATAATGCCGATTCGGGGATCGTAACTACTAGTTCTTCTTGAATGCTCTGAGGGTTTATGAGTACATTCGTACACCTCACAACCCAGAGGGTAAATATAGCTGGGAGTTGGATTATTGCAACTAGGATTGTAACAGAGGCATGTCTCTTGATAAATTATTTATAACCTCGTTTCAATATTGCAAGAACTTATATGAAAAACTGTGTACACTCACCCGGCTGTGCAATTACATTCCGCTGAATGAACCTGTCCAGTGACCTTTGACAGACAGAGCCACACACTGTGATCTGGGTTTTCTTTCACATTTGCACTCGGTAGTGATGGTAATACTTTGCATTTAACAAAACAATGTTCCCATTTGTCACTTATGTCATGGTACAAAATACTGTGTTTATGTCTGTAAACATAATACAATTTTTTGATCTCAATTGTTTTTGTGTGTTCATTTTCAGCACAAAATAATTGTAGATGTCACTATCTATTAATGTAGGAAAGTCCATTAAGTCACTACTCAACGTTTTTAATACATCTGGATGTGGCAGCTTTTCACCGAGTGGCGTAAAAAGTTTTTCTGTTTTCCTTTTTTCATAATTTACTTCCGCATTCCTGTGCAGCTGTCGATCATTTAATCCTAGCTTTTGTACGCCTTTTGTCCTCAAGACAAGTTCATTCTTATTCCCTGACACATAATGATTATGAAATCGTAAATAATCCTTCAATTGTGCAACACTTAATTTGTCAATTTCGATGTCAGACAGATAACGATCGTTTTCTTTCTCATTCGACGCCATTGTTACTGGAAATCAATACTACCCAGCGATTCAATCGCACATTCTCGGCCCTTTCCGTCAAACATCGGATAAGTATTATGATAATCTGCGAGGGGTACCGAATGCCAGCGATTGAGAACCTCCAATTCCGGAGAATACTCAGGGGAGATATGCGACTTTCCGAAAAGGGCTCAGTGGCCTCCCTTATTCTAGAAGATGCCCAAGGGAAGTAACTGCCGTGAGGAGTTTGATCTAAAGTTTGCGAATGGGAGATATAGGCCCGACAATTCGAGTAAAATTACATACGCAAATTTGAATTAAAAAATAGTCATGAGGATGTTAAGCAGCCTTTTATTAAGTGGGTCTTCAACTGTCGGGTCCAGTGCCCGATAATCGACTTTGGGACCCGACAATCGACTAAAGACCCAACAATACGGCGGTAAAATGGACGTTTGACCCACCATTTTACCCAATCTGAAACTATATATATATATATATATATATATATATATATATATATATATATAAATATATAAATATATATATGTATATAGTGAAACATCTTCTACTCTGAAACCGCCCTGGGGATATATATATATATATATATATATATATATATATATATATATATATATATCAATATATAATATTATATATTATATATATATATATACTATATATATATATATATATATATCTATATATCTATATATATATATTATTATATATCTATATATACTATATATATTTATATATATATATATATATATATATATATCCCCAGGGCGGTTTCAGAGTAGAAGATGTTTCATTATATACATAGAAAGACACCAAGATGCACATAGAACGGGGCTAAAAAAGACACCAGATGCACGACTTACACAATATGCACGTAAATAAAAAAACGTAAACTCCAGTAAGGGACTCATATTGTATCAGAGGGTGTATAATTTAAGCAAACGTGTAGAGATCCATCATACATGTTACTGACAAAATATTAATCCCCATCCTTGCGGTTTCAGAGAAGATATTTTTCATGTTACCTTAAGGCTTTACCAAATTTTACCCCATGGGCATGATGTATATGAAATTACTTTAGCAGAAGTGTATAACGTTACTAACGTAGTTTTAAAAACAACATGACCGTTGCGATATCGGAGAGGATTTACCTTCTTTATAAGCTTATGTTTTATCTATTTTCAGTTTCAGAGTTAATATATGTGTCTGTTATAAAGGTCTAAATAAAGCATGGGTGGTGAACAGTTTTGATATCGGTGTAATTTGAACATAATGCAGTTAAGGACCATCAGATAATGTAACATATCATATATTAAACCACTGACTCTTGCGGTTTTCGAGCAGACGGTTTTGTTAAAAAATAATGTTTATATCTATTTGTACAGCTCTGTTTACCTTCATATGCTACGGATCTCAACGATTAGAATAAAATCGAACGATGATAGACCATGAATTAATTCTCCAAGTTTCGTAAAATACTGTCTTGTGGAGTACAAGAATGTCTTTGATTTAAATAATAACGCCAAACCAACGACTAACGAAACTTTATGTTTATAATAACATAACACATTATCGCAACGGTGGATACACATATATCAGAACAAAGGTAAAATTAACTAAATATCGTATATTTCTTCATGCAACCTTGTATTGTTACGAAAATATTTCTGAAACTTTGTATGATGTTGATATCCACTAAGAGTATAAGTTCAAACTGGTCAAGTACGACACTGCAATATTGTTAGAACGATTGCCGGTTCGAAAAGATTATGTGAGTGCAGTATTAACTTACAAAGTGAGTCAAAATCAAGAGATAATACATTCAGCGTTGATGTTGCGCCATGTACATGCAGTATATTTTGTTTCGACAATAAACGTTATTGGAACAACATAACATATAACGTGCGAATGTTTTGCGATAGTTAGCGTTACTGATGCTACATTAAGAGTCATGCTTTTTTGCGGCATTTAGCGATGCAAAAGCGACATATAGCAACATAGGTGTTTTCGGCATTAAGCGTTTTTTGCGACAAATCAAGTGCGACATTTATCGTCGGTATGACATTTACCATTTCTGCAAGTATGTGTTAGTCCGTAGTTCATTAAACCCGTGTGTGTCAAGTTGTACACTCTAGTACTGGCACAGTTCGTTATAATATCAATATAAGTGCCCTTGGTAAATTGAATGAATGGTTACGTGTACATGATACATGAAGACGGCACGTGAATATTTCAGATTCTTCGGTCAGAAGCTAATATATCTAAAAGCCCGTGTTAGTCTTAAGTATTGGAACACTCTTTTCTGGCAAGTCTGTAGACTGAATCAGGGGCACTGTACGTTACAAAATATATAAACACGCTAGAGCGCATAAATGGTCATGAGCAAGTAATAAATTAAAGATGTAAGCGAGGTTTCTGTTTGTCCACTGTAAAAACAGTAGTTAGTCCTTAGTTGGAGAAATTTGTTTTAGTTCAAAGTCCACAACAAGGGTTTATTCCTTCATTTTTCACTATATTATGTCGCTGAGTTTATTGAACCATCGCGTCATAGCTATATACTGCGTTGTAATGACTACTATAATTAAATCTCAAACTATGTTGTATTTATTAATACACTTCTTCAACTTCATTATAATCAATAAACCAATACAAACATGCGTTCTTTTTCATTCCATTGACTGTTAAATAAGCCTGGCGTTATTAAATAATCGGCCTAGTGCTGCCTTTTTTAATTTAACTACAGAATTATAAACGTTGCATGAGCATGCATAACTTGCACCATTGCTTAAACTGTTTTGAGGATAACAAAAATTCGCTCAACAAATCAGACAAAAGTGCTATGACAGTAACCTGATTCGTGCCCCATTGTGTCGTTGAAATGAACCAATGTTTCGGTAGGCGATTTTTTGGAATTACATTAGTATTCCCACTTTTTCCTTATGTGGCATATCATCCCACGAATTTCATTTAACCTTACTTTATTTGGTATGCCATTCTTCGAATAGCATTTAAACTTACCTTTTATGGAAAACCATTCTTCGAATAGCATTTAAGCGTACCTGATATGGAGTACCATTCTACGAATATTTTTAATCATAATAGTGGTTAATAGGTTTTTTTGAAAATGAGTTTAAAAAAGTTGTTTTCATTAAAATATTGGTATTTCTAAAAATATGTAAATTACAAGAATCGCATCATTATTCCATGTATATAGTATAGCAGGACTGTGCAAGTGTCATACACTGAGCTACTCTTGCAGCTGATTTGTTCCTGCACCATATGACAATAAGATTACTTTAATGAATACCGATTCAATCATAGGTAAGAATTGTTATTATATATATCAGTACTTATGATGTAGCAGTTGCATAGCTCAATGGCGCTTTTTCAGTATAGTTCATTACTTTATAACATATATATGAACACATTAGTTGCTAATGGAAACACTGAGTGTTTTACAAATTAAATCGATGTCAAGTATTTTGTCAATATAATCATATTCATTTGCTACACGTTAATATCAGTACTGTTTGTACATAGGGATTAGTCGTTTTCAGAAATATGTCGTAATATAATGATCTCATGTTTGACGCTATTGTTTTGTCCGCCGACTGGATCGGGTGATATCGCATTTGTCTAGTTTATATTGTTCATTCACTTACTGAATCAAATGACTTTGCAATCGCCACGCTGAGGTGATCTTGATATGCTCTAAATGGATTGTATATCCGCTAACTGATTCTAATGAGTTTGAAATGGTAAGTTTAGATGACCTTCAAATTCTCTAACTGGATCTGATGATTGCACAATTGAAACGTTTAAATGATCTTCGTAAACTCTTGCTATATTTGAAGCTTTCGCAATTGCAAAGTTTAGATTACCTTCGATCGTAAAACTGGATATGATGCCTTTGCTTTTGTCATGTTTAAGTGCCCTGTTATATCTGCTGAACGCATCAGTCACGCATAGACGCCCCTCATATCCGTTGTCTGTATCTGATGCCATGCAATTAGTTACGTTTAGATTACATTTATCAAATGTGATGAGATCTGATTGGTCACATTTTGTAGACAAATATTTGCTTTTTAATAAAACCTTTACAGTCTTTACAATATTTTGTTCAAGTAATAATTTGACATTATCTAAAATCACAAACTATATCATGTGCACGTTGACAAAGGACCAAACAAAATGAACCAGTTATATTGTATCGAAATATTTAAACCACTATTTATGTTAAATACCGTATTAATTGTATTGACTTGTATCGTATAGGTAATTGGCTGTTTGCCTTACATACAATATAAGGGACTTAATTGTTCGGAGAGACATTTTAATGGCACCTGTTACACGATGGTTTCAGTTCCAAAACTCGTTTTAATTTCATTAAAACGTAGTGTGTACATCAACGGACTACACACACTTGAACACGTTTGTAGATCAATAACATTAAAGTGCTAAGCATGCATTTTACTTCAGAAGAATTATCGTATATTAATTTAAGTTTTCTTTATGTTGCATGGCGAGACTGTATTATAATTATTACCTTCAACTTGAACACATTTCAAACGTTTTAGCAGGGAACATGGATGCTGGAGACAGGGTGAGATACAAAGTCTTTTCCACAACTTCACTTATTTTTTTAAATTTAATTTGTTGTTTCAGCTTAATAAGTTATCGTTATGATTTAAAAGAAGATTTTGCAATTGAAAAAGACAAAGTTAACACTAATTAAAATCTTGCGACATGCTCTTGTTGCAAAATACCATGTGCACCATGCATTACAGGAACGTTTATTAGGCGTGTATATGCTTGTCTGCTTGTATATGCTTATGACCGTCATGGTATAAAGTCTTGGTTAATGGTGCATACATAATATTGTTCTGTCTATCAAGATATTGAGTCTTGACGGTGGGGGCATTCGAGGCCTCATTATGCTCGAGATTTTCGAGGCGATCGAGAAAAAAGCGGGCCAAGCAATACAAAAATTGTTTGACTGGGTTGGAGGTACAAGCACCGGAGGAATTATTATATATATATATATATATATATCCTCGATTAACCATGGATCGCCGTAGTCACATAAAATCATAAATTGCAATCGAAAAACTAAAGTAAGAAACAAATAACTTACTTTTTTCATGAAGTTTATCCATTAAACTTTCATTTTCACACAAAAATGAATGTCATTGAAAGATAAATCGTAGTTTATAATCTAAAACAAACACACACATGCTTCACTGCATCTTTGTTTTTGAAAGTACCTTGAATCACCGGAAATGACGTCGTCTTAGCGATGTTTTTTATATAGGCCAAAGCTAGTTTATCTGTGGGTTTTTGTTAATAAAATATATGTGCAATAGTCTGACAATTTTTCAAAACTTATTTGTGTGTTTTAATAAGTTTTTTTCTAAGTTTATTAACTTTCATAACTGGAAACTTAAACATTGTAACATATTTACAGTTTTTAAAGGGACTTTGATTTATTCTTCTGGTTTTTGGCAATGGGGACAGTAGACCTCATCTTCCCTTCTCACTACTTTCACTGGTGTGCAATAACCCAGATGTGCCCAGTGCAAACATGGCATTCCATTGCAAATCCCATCACATCTTGCCCATTTAACAAAGGTAAGTGATACAAATGCTGCCTGCTCTTTGGTTTGAAATCGATCACAAGCGCAGCAAGTTTCATTATAATCACTGCTTGTGTCTGTGATCACATTTATGCGTGATGGACCCGGCTTCGGACTGTCCACAATGTGGTTGCGTTCAGGGGCCTCTATCCTCACACATGGCTTGCTTGTGTTTTTGTATGACCTGGTTTGGACGGATTTTGCTACTGTCTTATTTGGTATTTTCATGGTCTGTTCATGTTGTTGGACGGCATTCATGACATTTTCACTGTTCAGTTCTTTACCAGAAACAAGCTTGCTTACTGTTTTATAAGGTTTCCTGACTGATACATTCTTAGTTTTTACAAACTGATGTTCCTTTTCCTGAAATACATCTGACTGGATTCCCCCTTCAACAGTAGCCCCACTTAATTGACAGCACCACTGTCATGAACCACCTCTGCCGGAACCATGCAGCTCTTTGAAATGACATTTCTGCAAATTATCAGAACATAAGGCCCTGTTGTATACCTCACAAGATATATCGGCTATGTTATACTTTGTAATGGCAGCATGTGTCTGTCGTATGTATGTATTGGATTGGACATGATACATTTTTGGAAGGGTCCATAGCATCTAACATCAAGGGGCTGCAGAATATGGCTGGTATGTGCAGGATGAATGTAAAGTATGACATTGTTTTCTTTAGCCCACACAGCCAGTGTTAGGGCAACATGCGACCTGTGTCCATCTAGGAGCACAAGAACCTTGTGATTCCCCTTCCTGGTACAAAGTGTATGAAGTGCTCTGTAAGGTATTTGCGGAAAAAATCCATGTTTGACCACCCTGATTCAGATACAGTTTCATTTGCCCCTGGTGAAGAACCCTTAAGAAGGTCATAGTTCATTTTCTTGCCAGGGAACACAAAGTATGGTGGAATTGCTGAACCACTAGCGCTACCTGCACCAATTATTGTTACTGTCTGAACTATTCCAGATGTAACCACCTGAGCTGGATGGTTGGTACCTGTAACTATATGAGGGGGTTTGTGTAGTATAGGCACACCTTTTTCATCCACATTAAAGATCAAATGTGGCTTATCCAACAGATTACTCCTTTGGAGACAGGTTTCAAGATGATCAAAGTATGTCATGACAACAACCTCACTAGCCATCTTGGCCTTTGCAAACTCAAGTGCTCTTGGCTTTGTCACCCGCATCTCTGCCCACCTTTTTAAGAAGCCATTCATCCATTTCATGGACAGAGGTTTATCTTAAGTGCGCTTCCCCAGCTGAACAGCAAACTCACTAGCAACATCTATGCATTCTTGCTGAGTATATCCATAACCTCAGTCAGCCATCCTCTTGAAATGGTTAACAAGTTTAGCCTCTTCAAGCTGGTCAAGTAAAGGAAGTTTACCCATTACACACATGTCAGGATCAACTCTGCCTATGAACCTGTCCCTAAGTGTTCTTTCTGGAACATTAAACATTCTACTAGCCCTGTACACTGTTATGCCTTCCTCTTTCACCATCCTATAAGCACTTGTAAGGGCACTTGGTGAATAAACCCTATACCTTTTCTTCACAAGTGTAGGATGTGCCGATGAAAAAAATGCATCTTCAAATTTATTAAAAAGGAACATAGGTAAAAAAAAGACTCATACAAGTGGTTTGGCCTTACTACGAAATACTACGGTCACGTGACATTCATTGTTAAAAGGTCAACAGAGCAGACGGTAAAAACTACAAGGTTTAGCAATTGATTTTTTATGTGTTTTCTTGTTTTTTCAGTAACATTAATTTTGGAAATAGTAGAAATTATGTTTTGACCGATTAAATTCGTTATTTATTGTAAATACCTGTTTAAATCGCATTTTTTCGAGTTTGACATTTTCCTACCGTAGGAAAAGTTTTCGCACAACACTGTGACGTCAAATCTCGCGCACGCGCGGAAATCTCGCGTGATCAAAACAAAACATTCTTATGCGGCGAATCAAGGTTTACGGCGATTTTAGGTACATCTACGATATATATGTATATATATATATATAAATATATATATATATATATATATAAATATATATATATATCAATTTAAAATGTCAAAAAAGAAACAAATGAAACATTGATAACTAAATATGAGAATATAGGTTCAGGAAATAAAATCACTCTTTTAAATAATATTATTACGCTTTGCACGTGTCCTTAACGAATTTAAGTCGAACATTAAATTATGTTCAATGCACAATCTGAAAAGGTACAATCACTATTAAAAGAGTAAATATTGACATATAGATAAACCTTTGATCGACCAAGGACATAATAAACTTAAAACCAACGTTAAGTTAAAAGATAACTGTCGAATGTATGTGCTTGTTTTAATATAAGCATACTATTAATATCAAATTATAATTATAATTATTCTCCCTTCATGTTCCAAATAACAAACAATATCAAATGACTAACTCATCAATTGGGACGACAACACAACACTTTTTTCAAACTGAAAGATAATAAAACATATTATTTCAGAGTCCTGGTAAAAGGAGTTTAAGAGACCACAGGCCGTGGAAACTTCACATGTTTCGTTCTAACATGAAAGGATATAAGCCAGCTGAACAAGGATTTTATCCTACCAAACCTCCAAATGGTGATTCCAAAACGTTAACTTCAATGTTTGGAGTAGTATATGTAATACGCTCGCATTAAGCAATAGTACAAATACAACACCTGAAAGACAAAGCAATACAATTTACGCATGTTATTTAAAGCGAGTTTATCATATTTTAACATTTTATTTTCGCAATCGTAGACCAACGCATTAATATGAACGGAGAAGGTAAGATGGAATTAATGAACTTTTAATTAAATTTTACATTCAAAAGGTCAAAAAAGTTTAAGCCGATAACGCCTTGTTTACTCGTATTTATTGGAGAACCCACAACTGCCAATGGTTCGTATGGGCTCAAAGCAATTTACTACAATTTATGAAAAGACCAATTTGGAATTGTATAAAACATTTTTTTGTATTAGCAAAATACTAAATCTGCGTTTTGGTTACAATGTTTTCATTTATTCACGTTCATTGGGCTTTGAACACTCAATTTCAATCGGATCATATATATTTTTGTGTTAAATTATTATAATTATGCAAAACATTACATGTTTTTTTTTTAAATCTAGAGCAGTTGATCTAGGAGACAGCCCGCAGCACGTCTGCAGCCCCCACATACTTTTATCCGTACAAACAGTTCCTTGATTGAGGCTTGATGTTCAACAACCCAACCCTTGACATTCTCGCAGAAATTCACGAATTTCACACAGGGCACAGGCAAATAGTGAGCACGGTTTAAAAACAACTCTAACATTATCAAAGACGATGGCACGCAGATTTCTTTAATAGGTTACACCAATCCATTTTAAATCAAATAAAGGAGCTGTATAGTAAATGTTAACGAAGTATAGTTATCTTTTACATACAACCATCGTTGGCGTTTATTCCATCAACACTTCTCAGTACGCAGTGGATATGTCAGGGGCGATTACCCGTTGCGCCCATGGGAAAATTTTAATTCACATATAACATATCTGCTTAAACAACTTTAATAGACCAATGTCCGTCATGTCATTATATAATGGCCGTTGGAATCAGAAATTCATTTATTGTTGAGATTGTCACTTGGTTTACGTTTGTATATTGTAAAAAAGCCTTTAAGTGTATATATTGGGCGCATTGTGTTGTGTTGGCACAGAGTCCTCAAAACGCGCAGCTATTTTACCTATTGCTACAGAGATATCAACTTTTTTCATGTCGTGTTCAAGCATATTTAAATAGATGGGTAAACCTTAGCTGCATACACGTCATTATTTTGCGCCGTATGTGTTATGTTTTTGTTTGCAGCAAAAGGTTGACTCGCGCCGACCTCTGAACGTGGTTGTTTCACTTGGATGCGGCCATGTGGAATGTGTACCTGTCGATATAGATTCGTTTCTTGACTTGGAATGTTTCTTTAAAGACCTCTTAAGTCAGGTAAGGTGTAGAACCTTATTTAAGTTCTTGTGAGAAGTTCAGGTTGAAACTGCAATTTGTAGTTTCGAATAATTGAAGTTTATTATTAACATGTTACCGACAGTAACGATTACAATTACTATTATTTCATATTAATAAATGATGACTCCTGAGAATGCATAGTATACTTCTTTTTAGAATATGCCGTTGTATAAAAATGTCTTTCGATTTTTCTTATAATACATCAAATTTGGTATATTTTAAACATTTAGGGAATGCCACTTAAAGTATGATTGTTTTACGTTTACTTAACATTGTAACATGTTTCTTTGGAGAATTAACTTTACCTATAACAAAATATTGGTGACTTTTTTAAATTATTTGATAACATACGAGTCTGATATGGCGTATGAAAAGGGGCGCCTTATAATTTTAACTTTGTGTCTTAAAAACATTTTATTACAAAAAAAGTACAACAAGACTATTGCCAAGCAATATATGTCCCCTACCGGCTTCACCATTGTCATTTTTTTTTATTTGTTGCCGTTAGAATTTTTGACGTAGGAACAAATTGAAATGACGTGCATAATGTCCATATTGCCATCTATCCATGTTTCAAGTTTCATGAAAAAATATTAAAAACTTTTAAAGTTATAGCAGGATCCAGGAAACCATCATTTTCAGCAGTATTTCTAGTCTATGTCTTGCCATAGCAACCAGAATTGTTGACGTAGGAACAAAATGAAGTGACATGCATAATGTCCTTATTGCCAATTGCCATCTATCCATGTTTCAAGTTTCACGTAACAATATTAAGAACTTTTAAAGTTATCGCAGGATCCAGAAAAGTGTGACAGACAGACTCACGGACAGACAGACACACAGAGCGGAAACCATAAGTCCCCTCCGGTGAAACCGGTAGGGGACAATAAAACAAAACGCAAACATTTAGCGATTTACGGAAGGTATACTACACATCATGGAAATGAGACAGCTTGATGACAGTTGAATCGCTTTGTATTAATCACTCATATGGAATATTTCTGCATACAATCATAAACACATATTTTACCAAAAAAACCCGGTTATTGATTTGAATTATCAACATGGCATTATCATGGTTTGCGGTTTGACAAGTGCTATTATAGATGATGTAAAATTATGAATGCACAACAGTATTAACATCAAATTGGAAAATGGGGATGGGCGCAATTGATTGTATATTATGTATTTACAATAATGTTTTATACTTGTTTGTATCCGTTTTACACGTGTTATTGTTTGTACTATTCCTCGTTCCTAGTTGAACAATTTCGAAATCATTCATTATTTATCGATGCCTTTAAAATCTCCCCGTACAGAGATGTAACTGTTTTCAATCTTAGCTCTATCGCATTCATGTCGCCTTTACATACACGTGATTTTGATCAATTGAATATTTATGTCGTTAAATATGATTTTAAGTGTTTACTTGTAAAAAAAAATAGTTAGTAGTTCACTTCTGTAAAATATACTCAGATATGCGTAAAATGTGAAAATGCTGTACACTTAAATACACGGATATAACGTATGAAAGCAGTTAGAACCGTTAAAGCCAATAGGGGGTAACAATGTTTGCCTCGTACACAGATCGATATTTGTTTTACTTTAATACCAAAAATTGTTTAAAAAGTGGGTGTGACTGAACGTACTTTTAGCATCGTAGAGGAGCTAATAAATGCAGTTTTACAATCGTATTATCGGTCGGTGACCGGATATCACAGAAAGGGGGTGGTTAATGTTTTTTTCGCGACCATTGGTATAATCACATTTTAAAAATAGTGACTAAATAAATATGACTACCAGTGGCATTAATTGAAAAAAGCCTTTCAAGCATGTAACGAAAGTTAAAAGCATATATTTTACCTTGAAAAGACCGAAAAATACTTGATTGATTGTTTTGAACATCTTGCTGTTTAATTAGGAATGCCTTTTTTTAATCTGTCTTGTTTCAAATGTTGAATGTGCACTAAAATGCACAATTACATTATAGAACCATTATAAACAGTCAATTAACGTGTAGTTGTTGTTGATACAGAAATATCTAATGCATATCACACACAGTTCAACAAATCATTATGGATATCCGCATATTCTTAATTTCATTTACTCATGTACAGGTCAACAATTTGTTTTTTTCGGGATAAAAGCTGGTACAAAAGAAAGGAAGAAAAATGACACATGGACATCATTGAGGAATTTAGAATTGTTACCATTGAAGGGACACGCATATTTTATAAACAAACTCAACTAGGAGTGGATTTTGTGAGTTACACATTTCTTTCTAATCAACGAAACAAATAACGCAACTTTACAACGGTAACAAAAGTGGTAAGACACTATTTCTTGGAAATAAGTAATGTTTAGTGTATTGCGAAATTTAAGTAAACATACTCACATAAGAGCATCGCTTCAATACAAGTTGTTTGTAGAAGCATCGACCTATATGCAACATGCACATTGGTATTCGATTATTTTAACAGGCGTTAAGGTTAATGACATAAGTTAAATGTATTGTAAACGTTAAAAGGGGAATGCATTAATGTTTTTGTGTAACAACCGACATCTAAAAGTAGTTTAAATTGACAATTTAAAAAATAAAAGTGCCTTTCCTTGATACCTTTTGAAATTGTCCCCACTTACACAGGAATATATTGTATTATTATACTGCATGGAATAAGATGTTGACCAATAAAGCTTGAGTGACTTTATTGCTGATAGGGTAGCTCCTGGCCGCACGGCGCGAAAAATTAATGAAACAGAGTTTTATCTATTTTGTATTTTTCTCTATTTATGACAACCCCAGGTTACAATATCAGACGGACAACCGACAGATCGTGCCAGTGCTTGGTGCGAGATGATGAATGTACCATTCGTCCGGTTGTCACCTCTCCTGACAGAGGAAGTTCCCCTGGACTGTGTCGATGAACAAAAGCTCCAGAAGATGATTCAGGAGACAAAATCCTATATTAAGGAGCACATGGATAGCATAACGAAGGTCGTGGAGCATTTGAAGAGGTAGATCGCGCTATCTTTGAGATGAACGTGAACAGCGTGAACACAGTTCTTTAAAGGTCAATTTTAAATTAAAAGCCATGAACTAAGTTTAAAACCTTTACATGTTCAGTGTTTACAAAATATCTGGTACATGAATTTAAAGATCTGACGATATTTACTTTGATGATTTCTTTATATTTACATCTACTGAATCGTATGTAAAGAAAACGATTATGTTATAATGCAGCTTGAAATATACTTGAAACCCAAATGAGCTTTACAATATTGCGCTTATTCCAGCTTATTCCAGCTGCTTAATAATGATTTATACATGAATTGCATTTTGTGAGCACAATCTTTCATTTTCTAAGCCTCACAGTGTATACTTGGTATTTCATTAATCCCATAAATTGTTATAATATAAAATCCATTTGTACTGATAATGAACTAGTCATGTTTTAGAGCCTGAAGAATTCCAGTCAGCCATGGTACGGTCAGACTTTCAATAATTTCGTAAGAATGCAACGGCATTGAGGACAACAAGGACGAACTTTTGAATAATATGCAACATTTTATTCGATAACTTTTCGTATGATTTCGTATACCCATACATGTGTACATTTGCAGTGCTTTCTTGTTTACATTTTTTGTGTTTATAAAACTAACTTAACTTGTTCAAATGTGGTTTGTTGTTTCAATGTGTTTTTATTTTATGTATGTGTTCTTAGAATCGATTTCATGCTCTGTTTATCTTTATTTTCTTTATAAAAACAACGTGACAAAATAACAGGGTTTCAATGTTTAAATAGTTTTCCATAATTATTCAATAATTAAATAAAACATGTATTGGACATTATTGTCAAAATGACATGCATATAATACTAAACAAATACTCAAACACTTTTTTCATTTGAATATGAATTAAATTGCTTCACATTGTAAACACTGTCTATTTGGTAGGTATGTTCAATTTATGAATAAAAAATATATACATCCTTATACATATATAAGTTACACTAAAAAATATCTTGTTTTTAAATGAATAGAGAATATGATGGTGGAATTAGATCTTTAGATGGAAATTTTAGTATTGTTATTAGAACATTTCTGGGATGAAAGGTATCAACAGGAGACGAGTTGAATGCTATCACATCTAATATACTTGATCATGCAATATTAAACAATCTGGATAATGTCTTGATTGTGATTTAGATCATTGTGAAAAAAGGCACTTATTATTTTACCAATATATGCGATTTTTTCTAAACACTGTTCAATATACTGACGTATTCCGGTTCTAACGTCTAATCGTCGCATATATCCGAATTAGAAAGGGTCCTTAAACCTCATTGGAGACATTTGCAAATATAGTGTTTAAACTGTGATAAAATGTAATCAATTCTTAGCTATTCACATTGGCGAGTACATTATTTATTCTTGGTTACTCACATTGGTGAAGACTTTTAATCAAATTACAGATTCGAATGTCGGCTTTTGGCCAGGATTTAGCACTTTTGACAATATGTTCACTACACAAAGTTTTATACAAGTATATATTTGAAAGTCATGTGGTTGATTTTATCTTGTGTACATAGGATTCAGTCGTTCGTTGGATGAGATAATGTACCATCATTTGTTTGACATGCCGCATAAAATTGGAAAGCGGGAAAAAACCTTAACTTGTAGCTATAAAACTATAACTTATTCGCGAGGGTTTCTCTTAAAATACCACGCAAAAACCGTTTAAGTATATTGGAACAAAACAAGGGAGGTAAGCAGCAACAAAACTTGTATCTTTTCAATAAAAGTCTTGTCATTTTTTTGGCGTAATAAGGGACATATGGGTATATTCATACAAAAATATAAGTCTAACGTTAGATATATTTTTTGTACGCGTATGTATGTTGATTGAACAATGGCATTTCAGTCACGGTTTAAAGGCACCTCTGAATACGGTGAACGTTCAGGAATTACGACAAATCCTCATAAAACACAAATTATTGTTTTTAGAAATGGTGATCCGTATCATTTTTGTGATAGACTGAAACAGCATCACAGTTCAGCGCAAAACAATTACGAACACGAGAAGTGCATTTTAAGCATGTTTTACTTAAGCAAAAAAAATAATATCAAACATGATAATTTCGAAAAGACCATTTGAATCATTTTTCAACTTTCAGACGTGATAATATATTTTCCGTATGTTCGGATAGCGCAGTGATCGATACGCGCTTCATATCTAGGCGACCCGGGTTAGATCCCAGCCCGCCACAATAGAGCTTGGTTGGTGGTTACCAAACATGTTGTGCTTCCGCCTTTATGACCTTCTGTATGACCTTCCTATCCGTTTGAATTCACGTGTTAGCAGTATATTATCTGACCCGTGCACGAAATAATTAATAAGGTAGTCGATCTAAAGAATCAAACTATGTAGCCCAAACATAACACACAGCGAATAAAGTGCATGATTTAATTGTGTGTCTAACATAATGGTGTGTGGCTAATAGGTAAGAAAGTTAAAGTCAAAATGCTCATCTAATTAATTCAGCAATGATTCGATTCAAGTCAATTCCTAAGGATTACGACAATTTATTAAATACATGTAAACGTATGTTTATAATCCTCGACTTTGCCTGCAAGATGGGTAACCGATATGTGTAATTGTAAAGGTAAGTATGTACAGTAGACCATTTGTTTTCCGTAAAATAAATGCTTTAAGCTTTCTTTTTGACTGTATGCTAGTTAAACTTATAACATGACTTTGTATTTAAATGTTTACATCTGAAATATTGAGATAACGAAGATTGACATATTAATTATGGAATAGTTTTAAATGAGGTTAAACTGGATTTTATCATCGAAAAACAACAACAAGGGGCAACAAATGTTATCACTCCATGAATTTAAAGGAACATTCTGTTCAGCTTTGATATATTGACATACTACACGCGTGTTTCTTTTGAATGTAAGCCTTAATGTGATGGCACGTATAAAAAGTGTGTGTGTGTGTTTGTGTGTGTGTGTGTTTCTACGGTTATGAGGTCCTTATGATGCTGCATTATGTGTGGTGCCGGAATGTTTCCCAACTCACCTGCGTTATTTTAGCTTGGTATTACGTTTTGGGTTGATGACGGATTTCCCATAGGAAAACCCATATGTCCGGTATAGTGACAATCAAATAAACGCCCATGCTTCCGGGCATTAACTCGGATCGGGATCGCCGAGGTGAGAAGTATATGTACCAACCACAGCTTATATCGGTAAGCCCATGTATTTAAAGTTCAATATCCGGATTTATCTAAAATTCAAGGGTCATAATTATGAAATGTTCCAAGCAATATTTCCATTTTAAATTTTGCAAATTTCTTATAAGCTTAGTCAATATATCTCCAATATCACCTTTAAGTCCTCCACCTTAATTTGCACGTGAACTACCAACAGACAAACAAAATCACAACACTTTACTTCCATCCGCACTTAAAATATCAAGAGACAAATAGTGTCTTTGTTTAGTAATAGTGACCTTGACCCCACTGGGCACATTCGCAATCCTTCACAAGATCAGCCGGTAACCTACCTTAAAAGTCAGAACAATATCTCCTTCTTCTCTAATAGAGTGAAGCTTTTTTATATATTTTAGCACTGTTTAATTCTGCTATGTTGAAACACAGACTAATGTACCTTTGTTGGCTACGTCACACGATGATTCCAAACAGATGTGTTAAGTTTCAATTGAATGTTTGCACTTGTGAGATACTTTAAGCAAGTGCATGCCAACTT
Organism: Dreissena polymorpha; assembly: GCF_020536995.1. Classification (NCBI taxonomy): domain Eukaryota; kingdom Metazoa; phylum Mollusca; class Bivalvia; order Myida; family Dreissenidae; genus Dreissena; species Dreissena polymorpha. Next base: position 40,646,002 of record NC_068361.1, on the reverse strand, counting down.
GAAATGAATTTCAACTTGCACACAACCTTAAATCCAAAAGGGGGAATATTCATGCAATTGAGCTGGTTGAAAAAATCTTGGTCAGTGACTGTGTAATAAGACGATTAATAGATATATTAAGTTTCATTTTAATATAAGCAATATCCACACGGTAATGAAGTTGTTGCATCTAAAGTTAACTTGATTTTTCTAGATACAGAATGGGAATAAATATGCAAATTACAGGTCAGAGGTATCGCACCTGGTCAGTGATCTCACATGACAATCTCAAAAACACGAGTTTTATTCAATTTACGATAATAAGATATCTAAGTTAAAAATTATTATATGTAGTAAAAACAGTGAAAATGAGATTTTGGAAGTATACCTTAACCTGAGCATTACGTCGACGCTTACGTTTTGGTGAGTAGTATATCTCGAACAATTCGATCAAAAGTCTAGCTAATAAAATGTTAAAATTCAAGTTACGGTTTCGAAAAACAACTGAAACATTCTTAAGTCTGTTATGACTCGATAATATTAGATTCGTTATTTTCAGAATGCAATACTTTGCACAAAAAAATGTTTATGGCATACATCTTGTTTGTCAAATCATTCCGATTATTGAGATAAACTGTATTGTTTTAATATCGATTTTGAAATAATATTTGTGAAGAATGAGATATGAGAAATATTCCAGTAATCCTACAGAAGTAAATATATCCAGTCTATATATCCGACAAATTCAAAAAAGATATCATGAAATCTATATTACACGTCTAACAATCCTGACGGAGGCGTGGTAATCGGGGTATCCTATCTACAAGATCCTCTAGTCGTCCTGTCCTGCAATGGAAGACATTGATCTCGCTAAGGAGAGCTAAAGAAATGCAATAGAAACACAATGAGATTCAAGTGCACTTCCAGCATGTAAGGTAGTTATAACGTCAAATTGCGATAAATATACTGTGTGCAGCTGACACTCAGCATATGTATGCATGGGTTTATTTATATATATCATGTTTATTACTTTAGTAACAATCGACAAAGTAAACCCGGAACAACAAACACACGAATTCTGGTATGGCATTCTACATTTTTAATCATTAAGTCCAATAAAACAGCTGGACACCAACACAATACAGTAGAACAAGTAATAATATAAGTATGATAAGCAAGCATTGTGTATGTTATATATGAATAATAATTTGTATTGGCAGATGAAAAAATTAAGCATGCTATTATACCAGGGGAAGTTATTCATGATGCCTTTTTTAAATTAATGTGAATCAGGGGAAACAAATGTAAGAACGTTAAGACAGTAAGAATAGCATTTAATTAGTATTGATTTAATGGTAACTATAAACGTTTCGCGTTATTTAATACTCAATTAATTTTTAATGTTTCTTATTCATGTTTCACCAAGCGGTGACCCCAGTTGTTTTCTTCTATGTGTGCATGTTTGTATTGTGTTGTTTCGAACTGTTTTGGTATTTGGTCACTTGCCTTAAATAAAGGAATACAAAATTGTATAAAATAAGAATGCAGTAATGCCCCAGCGGCTGGAGTTTCACTTTTTTATATATTTATAACTAAAACGGTTTCCCTGGTACATTGTGTGCGGGCGTAGATTTGTTCTTTTAATTGAATAACTATTGAATGAAATAAAAGAGTTCACATATCACAATAGGGGATCCTTTGTATCAAATACACATAAAGGGAAAATTCACATCATCAGGAGAGAAACCTAATTATATTATATACAATACTTCTGACATAAAACGCACACGTACGTAGCAAACGCACACATATGACCACAAACTTAGCCACCACGTTTGAACGGTCAATTCCAAATCTGTCGGGGTTTAAACCAGTTTAAAGTAGCTTAAATTTTCACACTTGGCCTAGAATGTATTCATTAAACATTGACTTCAACTAAAGAATGTGACACTTATGACGACTGCACACAAACCACATAGAAAGGATATCTGTCAACAGCAGTTAAGAAAATCTTAAGAGCTGTAATAGAACAAATATCAGAATATACAACTTAAAAGCGTAACATGTCGAAATAAAATGCATACATGAGAAGCAGTGTCTGTTAATTGTGGTGAATGATTTTCAATAGTTATCTTAAGTACAATTCTGACCATGCAAATAGAAAGTGTTGGTCTATATAAGAGAATGTTTGCTTTTAATAATTTAATAACGTCTAAAACACGTAAATAACTATTGATCTCGATATAACTTCAATTGCCTTCTACTTGACAGTGTGTCGTACAAAAATATGAAATACAAGTATTCATCAATATGAATTGTGCAATCAGTCCAGTTTTCATAAACACCTTTTACCACTAACAAAAATGAAATGAAAACTGTGCATGCTATTGATCGGAATCCAAGTTATACATTAGCCCGTGTTCTTGGCGTATAGACATTTAATCATTTTAATTCAAGTACTCGTATATACCGATCAGAATCGGACGGGTGACACTCCGAACTGAAAACGTTTATAACATCGACTTTATTGAACCATATCAGCTTTGCTTTCGACCTATTGGACTTTGAATAGATCTTCAGTAAAGCCAATGACCATGTGAAATATGAATGTTCTACCATGAATGCTATTCAATATTTTCAACGACAACACAGCTCTTAGGCTGACTTACGGACGAAGGGTCAGGTTGACGGGAGGGAGGATGGATGAACAGACAGGAAACAAATAAAATGTCCACCAAATTAATGGTTTACGAAATCAATTTCCAATATAACTGCAGATTTTCATGAACAACAGTGTCATGAATTTTGGAAAAGAATGAAAGACAAACTACTCACGCAAATAGGATACTGAACTATGATTACTATACATAATTTCATAAAAACAAAAGAGAAGCAGATGTCATATATTCGACCTAACATATCTTATCTACATTGCAACAGGAAGCATGTTAACAAAATGTTTAAATTGGATTGACAAATGCGAATAAGTGCAACCCGCCATATTTAACTAAAGGTATGATTAAAAGTGTCCAGTGCACATTATCACAAATACGTGTTTAATAGTGAGTAAGTGTCCCCTATATGGTTTACCTGAGTGAAAGTGATTCAAAAATGTCGAACATTTTCTCTCATGACCTCGTTTTTAACATCCCGAAATCCAGTTTATAATTTGGTTCTAATATTGCCATTACAAACATTATCATGAACAAGTTTAACGAAGATTGATTAACACATGTACCTTATAGAATGGAACAATTTTGTTTTTTTTGTGTTTTTTTTTCTATGAATAAAATGTATTAACCAGTTGTACCCCCTTGTTCTTATGTTAACTATACATTGATATTATCAGGATATATATATTAGGATTTTTTTTATATCAAGACTGAACCATAACATGTACGTTTAGATTTAAGCTATTTAATTAACCTTACACTCCTCTAAAGCCTTATACTTCACGAAGCATCATCGAGTTTGCATATAGAATAGAAACAGTTATTTATGTCTTGTTTTTGGTCCAATATGAGGGAGAAAACCTGGTCAATGGGCGGACTACATATCCATAACGCCACAGCCATTAAAAGTTATAACTGTTGTGATTAAATGTCAACCCAAATTATAAAAAACAATGTATTTATATAAGAGACCCGATGGGCACCCCTACGCGGCACTGTTTATGCAAGACCAAAAAATAAAAGAATCGTTTACTTGCAATTTGTGTTTCATAATACTTTTCATACATGACGAACTCTCTGGTGGTTTCTCTATCTAACACTTGTCTGATTATTATCGCTTTTCCCAATCCAGATCACAGTCACGTTGAGCTAAATCGGGAATATGCGTCTTACAGGTTCACAGCTGACATCACGTAGATCCTTATCGTGTATTCATAATACCGCTTTAGGAACACCGTGGCCGGGCATAGGTGCAATATTTGTGCATGACACTAAGTAGACGCTTATTGCCCATGCATTACTCAGCTTTACGAAACATGCGACGCCGATGTTTTGCTTGTCACTTGCCTATTTTTTCTAAATTTTTTAATATAACAATATCGTTTGAAACACAATTACAACCAAGTTTTAATTATGTAATTTTGTGTGTCCACTTTTTATTCGACATTTTGCTACAATTAACATGGTGGCTTCTATTTTAATGCGGTTTTTGGTTTTGAGTGTAAACGAAACTGTATGCACAAGATAGGGAAAACATGAACGTTAAAAATACCCATGAATTTAATGAATCTAGCGGGCTAATATGTATTCCGTCGAGCATACAATCGCAAAAACATGTCTCTGATTTAGAGATCGCAAAACATATCCTTTGACATTTAAATATCCTTTTATTACGTTAACATTTTAATAAAACTTAAGATCACTAACTTTATCGCGCTTCTAGATGTGAACATATCTATCATATGCGTACTTCAAACATAACAATATGTTAACTGGCTCACGGGTTTCACATTGGAGCGCTCGCCAGCCAACTTGACAGTTGCACTTATCTACACACGTTCCTCCATTTTGACATGGTTAGTTTCTATCGATTAGCTGTAGAAGTATTTGTTGTTGTAAAGGTAGTAGTAACAGTATTAGTGGAATTAAAATTGTAAAAACAATAAGTTATGATACTCGTAGTAGTAGTAGTAGAAAGAGTACCTGTAGAAGTAGAAGTAGTAGTACTTGTGGTAATAGTATTAAGACGAAGGCGTAATAGTAGTGGCAGTAGTAAGTGTGAGAAAAAGTCACACTTAAATTTACAGCATGTCAATTTTTAAGTTTACATTTTTTTTATAGTGTAATAATATAAAAAGTATAAGATTAACTTAAAAAACAAACTTTCGCTATTATTAATTTAAACGTTCATTCAGATTGTTCGATCAGGCTTGTCATTTAGGTCATTCAGCGTTAAGGTTTGAATAAATAATCCATCCTTAAATATTAAATGATAAAAATGTGCGTCGGTTAATACCCATTGTTTCCGCAATACTGAATCACCATATATTTGCTACAAATATAGTAAACCTGTTAGAAGTATCGTGTTTAATTATAATTCTATTTCCACGGATATTTATGTAATAAGAAATTGTCCTAAACCATGTGACTCTTCTAGTTAAAAATATGTATATAGTCCAGTTGGACTGGCGATCTTTATTCCATTCAAAATAAAAACCTAAGAAATTTACTACGCAGAGGCCCTAAGTATAGACTTCTTATCCTATCGATTTTGATAACTGCAGTAAGAAAATCGAATCATCCTTACAGGAATATTGTACTTAATGGTGCGGGAATGAAAATGCTGAAATTACTGCAGTCAATGAATGGAAAACAAAAGTATTATGTATGGCCATGATTAAGATATATTTTTTGTAATACAAATCCTTTTGCCTTACCACATTCACCTAAATATAATAAAAAAAGTCGCAGTAAATTGCTTGACGACTTACAATCTAAATCCGTCATAGTTCCTGCAGATGATGATGCTAATAATGTTATAATAATACGACGAGTGTTTTATGTCTAAACGATGTCACAAGAGCTTTCACAAACTACATCATATTTTGATTACAATAAGCAACCTTATGAAATCATTGCCGAATGCAAAAATAAAATGTAATAGTAAATATTACTGACAAGAAATTGCCATCACTTTACTGGATACCTAAGTTACATAAAACGCCATATAAAAGTCGTTTTATCGCTCAGTCAGTGTCTTGTACAACCCATCAATTATAAGTGTATCTAACATCTACATTGAGTGCTATTAGATATCATATAGGTAAATATTGTAATACAATTTATGAAAATAGTAATATAAACGTATTTTGGTAAAAAAACTCCTTAGAAGTTATTGATACAATTATAAAGAAAAATATAAATGGTCACAAGTAGGCACAAATGATTTTTCTGCACTATGTACAACGCTTCCTCACACTTTAATAAAATTCAAACGTGTTTCGTTGATTGAAAAAAAAAAGCATTTGCAAGAGAGAAGTGTTTGTATCTAAACACTAAAACACCTTGTTTTAATTCAATATTAGATAAATTCAACATCTTGACTTTTGTGCAGCACTTACTTTTCTTCTGGATAACTTGTTGGTTGACTTAAATGGTAAAATATTTAAGCAAATTATCGGGGTTCCTATGGATACTTATTATGAGCCACTAATAGCTGATCTTTTTTATATTGTTATGAAAGCGATTTTATGTTGGACTATAAAACAATATAATCACAAAATTTACCGAACGAACTAGTCTTAAATAGATCGTGTCAATCCAATACAGATGCTGCGTATTTATACTTACATCTTACTATTAATAATAATATGATTAAGACAAGTTTGACTTTGAAACTGTGAATTTTGCGTTCCTAGATGGTAGCATCCCGAAAGGTCCATCCTATGGTATTTACATTACGCAGTTGGTACGTTACGCCAGAGCACGTCATCTATTAAAGATTTTAATGATCGTAATCGTATATTAACGAAGAAATTGCTAAAACAAGGTTATTTGTATCATAACCTACGTAGTAAATTCGCTAAATTTCACTCATAGTATGGTGATTTAATTTGAAAATATAATGTTTCTTTAAAATGGCATTTAGCTAATGGAATTTCCCATCCATCATTTTATGGAGATGTTTTGAAGCGTGTGCGCAAATTAAAATATCTTAAAGAAAATGTTTATATGAAACTTGTAAATTTAATCAACTCATAAATATCAAACAGATAAGGTGTTAACGTACTTAGAAACACATGCTTCTTGGTTTTCGATTCTATATCTTTCTTCTTTTAAACTTTGGAATTATTAATGGAATGACCATTTAATATGTTTGATTCTTTAAATATTCAATAACCAAAGCTGGTTTTATTGTTAATTAGATTTTACAGTACTGCCCCTTTAATATTTTAATTTTTATTTTACAGTACTGATCCTCAAATTATTTTGGATTTTGTTCACGTCATCGTGTCATCGCTTCTAAATTACGTCATACGACACACTTTCACTGTTCTGGGCTACATTGTTTTTTTATGTCATCGTGTCATAGCTTCTAAATTACATCATACGACACACTTTCACTGTTTGGGGATACATGCATAGTTCATCGGGTTTATAGCGTTAAACTATTAATATTTTCTCTCTGACGGACGTTTCTTGTTTGATTTATTTTTATTGTTGTTTTTTTTAGTCACATAAACAACAAAGCTATGTAATATGATTCTTTTACACCCATTATTGCTGCTACTTACTGTTTTTGCGCGATGATGATCTGAAATATTAACTTTATGATGTTATATTCTTAATATTTTTCTAAAAAGAAAGGATGTAGTTGACACTTGTAATTTCATTTTATCGTTCCTCAAAAGTTGTAACTCTGTTGCTCTGATCTCTTTACAACTATTGAGTAATTAAATGGTAATTAAATTGAATGCGTTTTAATTCCCGTTTATTATTGTTTAATTTGAGTTGCAATGATATGAGATTAAATTTAATTTAAACTTATATATATCATGAATATTTCTGTGCCAAGTGTGCGCTTGAGCGCTCTAAAACCGGTTTAAACCCCCAATTCTTTGCATTGACCGTTCCAAGGCGGTGACCCGAGCTGTATTCTTATACGGGTTTATGTTGTTTTGTATTGTGCTGTTTTGTACTGTAATGGCAATTGTTCACTTGCCTTAAATAAAAGCGCCACTAATTGTATATAATGAGAATACAATACTGCTCCAGCAGCCGGAGTTTCACTTCTTTAAATAAGACATCAGAAAAGCAGTTATAGGAGTGTTTTCATGATATTCGAAAATGGGGAATATTTATGTTATAGTTTTAAAAATCTAAATAAGGCCAGAATGCAGACAACACTTACCACAGCGAAAATTCACATCGTTTGTATCATCTACACATTAATGTCATTTAACTGTGACCACATTAGCCAGATCCAAGCGCCATTAAGGACAAGTTGAAAATGCGAAATGTTGGGGACTATACGTAAGGCGATGTTACACGAAGCTCATTACAGGTTTAAATCCTTGATATGACATGATTATGTACGAATTGTGTGATTTTCTACCATTGAGAACAGAAAGTGTCTTAAATAAATAATTATATATTGAAAACCATTGCCAAAGTTTGCCTTAATCTTACACCATATGAATATTCACGCTAGACTTTGATTGCCATTATGGTTTGGTGTCAAGGTTAATTCAATGCAGCAATCATCATTCTGTCTGAAATATGGTAGATAATATCCTTATGTATTTTTATTCGACTTTATAAATTTACAGTTATATCAAACATAAACGCATTAATTATTTTGCTTTGCTTAAATATTTCTATCCTATGCTTAGCCAAAAATACCAATCATGTAAAATCTCTTACTTGTTTCACATTTGAGCCCTCGCCAGCCGACTTGACAGTTGCACTGATAGCCTCCTGCTTGTGTTTCATCACACGTTCCGCCATTTTGACATGGTTTGGACTCACACGCGGGAATTCCTAAAATGGATGAAGCTTATTTCACTTCATTATTATTATTAGTAGTAGTATTAATTATTATTATTATTATCATTATTATTATTATTTTGTTTTTTTGTTTTTTTTATTATTTTTATTATTATTATTAATATTAGTAGTAGTAGTAGTAGTAGTAGTAGTAGTAGTAGTAGTAGTAGTAGTAGTAGTAGTAGTAGTAGTAGTAGTAGTAGTAGTAGTAGTAGTAGTAGTAGTAGTAGTAATAGTAGTAGTAGTAGGAGTAGTAGTATCATTATTTTTTTTATTATTGTAATTAATAGTAATAATAATAATAATAATATTATTATTATTATTAGTAGTAGTAGTAGTAGTAGTAGTAGTATTATAAGTATTATTAGTATTATTATTATTATTGTAGAAGTTGATATCAATGTGTTGTAGGATTAGTTGTTGTTTTAATAGTAGTTGTAGCAGTAGAAGCGGGAGAAATAGTAGTATAACAATAAGTTATAATAGAAATTGTAGTAGTAGAAGTACAACTTGTAGAAGGAGAATTAGTAGTTGCTGTGGTAATAGTATTAGTATTAGGAAAATGCGTAATAGCAGTGGTAGTAGTAATTGTTATAAGAAGTCCCACTTAAATTTACCGCATGTCAATGTTGACGTTAACAAGATATTATCGGGTAATAATATACTAATTACCAGCCTTACTTGCGAAATAAACTATTGCTATTACTAATTTAAACGTTCATTCAAAGTATTCGACCCAGCTTGTCATTAAATACGTTGCAATGATAAAAGGACGGTTTTAAACTAGAAATTCATCACAGTCACTTATGCCCCCAAGACAAATGTTTGGGCGCAGACAAATATCCTTTATGTTGATTTTATACTGAAAAACATGATGTTGGAAATAGAATATCCCGTCTTAGTTTTAGTGTGATATCTTCTGCAAGTACACTCATTCGACTCGTCTTACGTATTCCCGTAACCAGGAACTAAAGGAGTATGCTTTTTACCATACATTGCTAATAGTTTTGTGAACATATATACAAAAAGTGTCTTTTTCGTTAAATGTTAATTTTCTTTAAATTAAGATGGAAAACGTTCTCGACTTATCTCCACTTATGTCTGATTTAAGTATTACACTAATCAGTTACTGGCTTGAGTATGTGCATTAAAAAGGTGAATAAGCTTACCAAGAAAAGTGTGAATAGGTCATCTGGTAAACTGACCTCTGGGATATGACCGAAATACTGTTAAAAGCAGACGCATTACTCAAAAGGAACACAGTTACAGAAAAAAACTCTCAAACTGAAAGGGCGATAAATAAACGATTTTTTTCTTGAAAGTAAGATTTAAGTTAATATCTTATTTTATTTGCAAATATGTACATATGAAGAAAACTGGCAGATGTATCAAGTTTGTATGGAATGAGTGAAATATTGGACGTCACCTATTGATGGGAGCTAAGTTTTGATAAGCTCCCGGTTATAGCCGCGATTTGGGTCAAACGAAAACTGGACCATAACTGCTGACATCTTACATGTTGATGGACCAGAATGCGATCTACACGTTGGCGTATTCGTCATATCTGGGAAAATCTAGTTTTTGATTAAATCACAAAAAGTGGGTTTTTTATTGCGCAATAGCAACAAGGTGGCGGCTTAACCGGAAGTAGCACTGATCGTGACATAAACACCTCTTCTGGTTACATATTATGGTTCGCGTGCGGCCTTTCTTAGATTATTTGTTTAATCTCTCATTCCGTTAATTACTAGTAATACTACAAACCTTGATCGAGGGTCTATACTAATTAAATAATCGTCGAAGAAATTATTGTGTTTAAATATCATCAATACAGAGGCCCAAATTGTGCGCAGTGTTTGGTTGTTCAAATAGGCGTGACAAAAACTAGGTAAGTGTCAATGTGTTCTTAAATTGGTGCGATGAGTTGAATTTTATATACCATTACCACGCGAGAAAGTTTGCAAACACATTATTTTTCTTAAAAACTTAGCTTGAAAAATAAGCAACACAAATATCAGTGGCATGAAGTCGTAGTGGCACGAAACGACCATCACCCGGGGCATAATTTTAATGGAAATGTGTTTAATATGGGATTAATTGTTTAGCCGTTAAAATGATAAGTAGTTGGTTAAATTTGTATCATTTTTGTCACAACACATGTTTTAGAGTTTTTTTCTAAAGGAAACTCTCGGTTATCATGATATCTTGAATTTTTGAGTATCGAATAGAAGTCGGACGTAGCATATTTCGGACGTTGCTATGCACGTTAGTTCTGGATAGAAAATACTGATTTACCTTTTCCGCATACAGTTGTGCAGCTGTTGTCCATATAATGATGCACTGTTTCACTTTGGAATATCTCCCGCCCCCTCGATGATTATAAATCATAAACTTCGCAAACCTGTGCAATGTCAATGTTCTGTCAAGATTAGCAGAATATGTACAACTGAGTAACATTAATATCAGAATGATGTCTGATAAGCGCAGTGGTTGGTTCACCTGATTCTCTCATAGGTGATCCCGGTTGACCACACCACAATTGAATAAATTTCAGTACAAAAACAATTATCTTGTAATTATAATGGATAAATGTGATTGTTTCTATTTTATTTGTTTGCAACAATGTGGACACTTTTTGTGTGGGCATTGTAAGCCCAGTGTTTAATTGCCCCTTTGTTCAGCACAAAACGTTATGACAGGATACTGTCCAGACAATTATTAACAAACAAGATGGTGTCAAAACCACAGGTGACACATTTATTTCAATTGTTAATCTTTGAAAGAAAAACAATTATTCAATGTCAAAGAAAATTAACATAGCTTTTAAATATTGTAATGCACTATTTATAGAGCTGTTAAATAGTCAGTGTTTAGTATTCAGACCACGTTTACTTTGATGCTTATGCCTAATTCGTATTTGTATAAGGAATATTTTTTATATTATTTATTAAGTTACTCTGTTAGTAACTGATGGTGTATGGGATGTACACCCTCAGTAAGTTCATACTAAATAAGTATCTCGTGTGACGTATTTTCATTTAAACTCTGGATTTTAAAGACGACAAGTGGGACGTGCAGTAAATATTTTTTAAAGCATCGAAAGAATCCAAAGGTACTGCGGATTGTGTGTTTGTCATGCAAATGTTAAACTTCCATTGGAATAAAATAATTCGTTGCGACAGGATTACGATTTCGTAAATCGTGTTTTTGGTCAGAATTGTAAGCATTCGATACAAATGTTATTAAAAATAGTGCGGTTTTAAATACATTTAGAGAAGGGGAAAAACAGAGAAGAGAAAAACAAAAAGAGAAAATGAAAGTGCGTAGCGTTGTAACTTCATTGTTTTAAGCATCGGATTAATTTAAAAAAATTTGGTTATCGTGGTGTAAATACTAAATTTAGTTGTGTACGTCTGCTTCGCTCTTGTATGTTATGAAATACGGATCTCTTGTAACAAAAATACTATTTAAACTCTGTATTTTAATGACGACACGTCGGACGTGTTATTTTATTTAACAGTAAAATATGTTTTAAAGCATCGAACGAATCGAAAGGAATTTCGGATTGTGTGTTTGTCATGCATAATTTTAACTTCCATAGGAATACAATAATTCGCTGTGACAGGATTACGGTTTCGGTTTCTTTAATCGTGTTTTGGTCAGACTGGTTAGCATTTGATACAAATGTTATTAAAAATAGTGTTGCTGTTTTTTATAAATTTTGAGAAAGGAAAGGGAAAAACAGAAAAAATGGAAGTGCATATCATTGTAACTTTATTGTTTAGGCATTTGATTAAATTTAAACTTGAGGTAAGCGTGTCGTTCATACTAAATTAAGTTTTTTATGACTTCTGTTAAAGGTGGAAAAGTGTCACCAATATAACCTACAGCACGGAGAAATAACGTCACACGAAAAACGTCATAAATTGCGAAATCCGATGCATCAAAAATAAAAGTACGGAAAGCCGGTTTTGAGAAGTGGAGGATTAAAATAGTATTATATGTGATATAATCGATAACAAACGGCAGAGCTAGGCCAAACGTTAGAAAATAGCATTTATTGAAATAGTGACAATTATATTTTATATAGTTGTGCATGTCGGCTGTGTATTGCTTTTTGTGTTTTTTTACGTTGTTGCTTGCCGCGGTAATAATTATCCGATATGTCAGAGGTGAATTTTGAATTATTAAATGAACCGATTGGCATAGTTTCAGTGCAGAACATTTAAAAAAAAAATTTCATTCGCACGATGCTTTTTATCTGAAAGTACATAGCAATCATATATTCCATTAAAATACAGCATAACATAAAGCGTGTACTAAAGCATATACATTTCAGTTATTTGTTAACATCACAATTCTCTAACTCACCCTGGGAGCCATGCAGCCTCACAGCGTCTATCTCCACCCAGCTGTTTGCCACGCTGCAGTCGATATCAAGCCGAATTTGGTTCGAGAAACAAGGAGTTGTAGACTAAAAATAGAAGCACGTTCAATGTTCACCGGTGGGGAAGGAATTTTCGGTTAATTGACTTCTAAGCGTTTTAAGAAAGCACTGCAACAATTATTTTGAGAAAATGATATATACTACACGCATATTTGTATGAGACGACTTGAATTCATAAAATAGTGCGGTGATACTTCTTTCACGTCAGAGCTGCGTGTTCTTACTACATCCGCCACGTACACAAATGATGCGGCGATGACTTGCGAAAACTTGTTGCAACCCGACAGATATGTAGTACGGTTATGCTGGAAGGTTTCACAGCGTGCGGAACGCACTGACGTAATCGATTACATTCAAAGAGCGCAGTAAGAGAGATATTCTTGCGCATGGCGACTGAATTCATCGCTCTTACTGTATAGTCGCCTTATGTGTACAGGTAACATTACACTAAATATTTCCCCCATATAATTCAATGTAAAAGCAACATATTTAAGCGAAAAAAGGATCAATTTGTACATAGAGATCCCAATAGCCATATCTTTACTTAAAGGGCATTTAAGCTTAATCGATCGATTAAAGAAAAATAAAAAGACATGTCATGTACACAAAGAACACAAACGTAGTGGAGAGTAATTAATTTTTTCCGTGCAATGTCGTTCTATATGTATAGTCTCTTACTTTTTAATATTTCAGGGATTAAGAAGTGAAGAACCATCAAAATCTCTAAAAGATAAAACCAGAACAACAGTCAAAATGTAAAACACGCCTTCCAGTAAAATATGATTATTTGTTTAGAGATTCTAACACGGCACGTGTCAAATTTCATATACACAAAGAAGAAAATCGTCTTTGGGTTATTCTTCAACAAATTATGGGCGGAGCTTAATGTTTCGAAAATAGTTCCGAATAAATAACGAAAACATGGCAGTAAAAGGCACGTGCTAAACCCCGCTCTTAAAGAAATGTAATAAAGGTAGCATGTATATAAATGTAATAAAACAAAAAAATGTATGTTTGGTGATAAGTGGCATAATCACGCCTACAAAGAATGTTATTTGTCAGGAAACGTAATTAAGAAAACATTAATAGCAGGTCAGCTTTTCAGTAGCATCAATAAACGTGACGTAATTTAGCTTCTACGATTTTTGATCTCAATGAAAGTGACGTCATATGCGAAATATTTATGAATGAAAAAGACGTCATATGTTTGTACAATTCAATTACGTCACTAAATAGTGAAATTTGTACTAAGAAGGGTGGAGAATTAAGAAATATAGTTCACGTCCAAAAGCTTGAACCCAATCAATCAGAATCGGGTTAAAATCGAAAAAATATTTTTCTATGATGGCTTGTTGTCGAATTACCCACAGTAAGGGGTATAGATGCGTGTTATCTTCGCACTCGTGATTTAATTACTACGCATCTATACTCCTTACTTTGGGTTATTCGACAACAAAAGTACAGCCTTGATTACTCGATTATGTAGAATAATGAAACCAGCGTCCGTTACACGCGCATGATTTCCACGTGGCGCCCTCACAATGACGTCACGTTCTATTGAGGCCTATGCATGTCAATACCACGCTTCAAAAGGACGTACTGTTCTTGTGTTAGTTGTGATATAAGTTAATGCGTTCCTTCCGATACTTCAATTATAAGTAATGAAGTCTCCATTTTCTACACGACTATTACGAAATTTTACAAAACAATGAAACTCATGCTCCACTACTAGAAGAGAAACTAGTGGAAGCTAGTATTTTATTTATTGCAAATAATCAATTACCCGTATGTAAGATACACGACTATACAAACAGTTTGACAGAGCACATTAGTTCGGTTATGTCTAGGATCAAGGGCCTTCGAATTGTCCATGCAAATAATTGCGGGTTTAAACCGGTTAAGAGGTTTAAACTTACTAAACCTAAATTATCTGTTCGTTCTCCTACCGTAAACGATGGACTGAATATCCTCGCAGAATGAATAACGGATACTTGGGGCGTCGACCATAGCGTTATCCACGTGCCTGAGACATCGAGGCACTTAATGGCCTTGACACCGCCAGCATTGTAGGTCTCGTAGACGTCGACTTTGGTAACGTGAACGGGAGTTACGAACTGGAACTGAACACCAAAATTTTACGATGGTACGTGAATTACGAGTTTCAAAGCATTGGCTATTGCATTTCTTTAAAATTTAAAGAAGGACACAGTAATAGTTTCAAAAAGTAAGTTTTGTATTTACGGAGAAATACAATACAGAAAAACCGGTGCTTGTAAAGCGATGATTTATTAAAAAAGCTCGCACTTCCAAGCTATTACGGTATTATTCTATGACGTTAACACTTTGTTTTAAAAAGTGATTTATAAATCTAACTATAGGACAATACAATTGCTCAATAACAGTGTAATTTCCCAACCTCCAAGTACTGGTTTGCGTCTATGTCGTGTGAGGCCCATGCTCCATTGAGATCCCAGTAGGTAGGGTACACATCTGGAACACTAAGTATTTGCTGCGCACTCCACCTGAAAAACGAATTACACTAGATGAGTAGCGTTCTTGGAAAAATACGAGTGAAATCGTCTATCACGATTAGCCTATGCATTCCTCAATTGCTAATCAGGGTCGACACTTTCCGCAAAGACCTCATATCGTTTAGAAAAGAGACTTCATTTAAACGCAAATTCCATAAGAGCGGACTGTGTCGTCCCCTATTACCCATTGCGGACTTCAAAGGCTAATCTGAGAAGACCATTGACGCACATGTATTAATCCTCTTTTCCCAGAGCGAGGCCAATATAACAAAAATGTTTCGGGGAGAAGTATTTTTGAAAGCAGTTGAAGGGTTCCGCTCTACCGCAGATGATCAGCAATCCATTTTAAATATACTTTTTACGTCCTGTAAACTAGCTTGTTTCGTTGTTTTGCAGCGAATATTGTGCTTAAATATTGTTTCAGCATAAATGGCATGCATCAACAGATCACAAACACAGCAATATGATATTTAAAATAGCATTCACTTAAAAATGCATAATTGCGTAAACTGCTATATTCAAGACGGGTAATATTATTTAGAACTCTACCACGGCACGTGACTTGTTTTCTATATACAAAGAAGAAAAACTACTGTTGGTTATTACCCCGATATAGCAACGGTTGTTTAAAGTGACGTCACTTTGATTGTCCGCGCACATTTTATGAATGAAGACGACATCATTTGATTGTAATTGTTGTGGTGACGTCACGTTTTCGCGGAAAAGTGGAGGACGTTCGGTTAATATAGTTCTCATTTATAACCTTTAAATCGCGGATAACTTATTAATGAAATCGTGTTAGAATCAAAATAATTCACGGGTAACCGTTGATTATTGCGGTAATAACCAACGGTATGGAGTTCCGATGCGTAGGAATTAAACCACGAGGGCGTACAACGGTTACCCGTCGATTATTTCTTAAATAATATATAAATGAAAATATTCTTATTGTATTTGTTTACAATATGTTCAGATGTAGGGCACAATTGGTTCCAATGATAGTTTCTTTTAAATGCCCTGTAACCATAGAAGCCATACAAATAACTTCTACGGCTTGCACACAATTGCTCGAGTTAATGAATATTCAACCTGCCGATACTTACGTGCCGGTATTATACTGCGACGAATACTTTATCACCTTAGAGACCCACTGACCTTCCGTTAAACCTGTAATAATAGTAAAACTGCTACATAAAAAAGCAGCAAAGCATAGGTGTAAAATATAGAATTTCTAAAGAAAAACAAAAATGGTGGCGTTCTTTGCATATGTCTGGTAGATTTTAGTTAAGGATGTTTATTTCTTTCGTGTAAAGTCTTTTTAAACACTTTATTATGTTTAAATATTTTTTCTGCGAAACTTTATGTGCGAACAAAAACATTGTTAAGTCACGTCAAAAACAGCCCTATCTAGCCGCCATCTTGTTGCGCAACAATGAAACGCGTTATTGATTCAATATGCAAAGCAATATAATCAATACAAAGGTCTCCCTGTTGTGCAGTGTATGGTTGTTCAAATAGACATGACATAATATCATGCAAGTGTAATCGCGAACTTAAATTTGTCCGACAAGTTGAATAAAGGGGTTTACACGGCGAGGCTTGCCGTGACCCACTTATCATAAGCATCATAAAAGTGAGTAACAAATCAACAAAATAATCGAGAATAATTATAATTAAACGTAGCACACACTTAGGTTAATTAAAATATCGATTGCAACTGAAACCGTTTTGAAGAATAAGTTGATGACACTATTTCAGCTTTAACAAGAGTTATAATTAAACAAGTTTAGTAGTAACGACACGCTTACTTCAATCACAACTTATAATAATAAAGTTGAAACGATATGCACTTCCATTTTCTATTCTGTCTTCACTTTATTGAAACTTATTTTAAACCACACTATTTTATTGTATCATTATCAAAGTTTACATTTATGCATGATGAACACACAATTCGTAAAACGTTATGCAGTTGTTCGATGCTTTAAACAAATAAATAACTGTTAAAAACAAGAGCTGTGTTTGTGAAACACAATACCCCCTGCTGCGCCTTTTTGAGGTCATATAGATGACCTTTACCTTTTACCACTCAAAATGCGCAGTTCCATAAGATACAATTGCATGCCAAATATCAAGTTCCTATCTTCAATATTGCACAAGTTATGACCAAGTTTAAAATTTTTGGGACACACACATACAATGACAGACACACGCATAAAACTGCCAGACAGGCCAAAAACAATTTACCCCCAATTATTCGATCCGGGGGCATAAAAACACGTCCGACATGTGCTTATCATGCAGAGAATTTAACTCCAACTGGAATGTTTCGTCAAAGAAATTACATTATACGACACACTTTCACTGTTTTGGGATACATGCATAGGTCATCGGGTTTATAGCGTTAAACTATTATTATTTTCTCTCTGACGGGCTTTTCTTGTTTGATTTATAGTTATTTTTTTATTTTTTTGGTAGTCACATAAACAACAAAGCTATGTAATACGATTCTTTTACACCCATTATTGCTGCTACTTACTGTTTTTGCGCGATGATGATCTGAAATATTAACTTTATGATGTTATATTCTTAAATATTTTTATAAAAAGAAAGGATGTAGTTGACACTTGTTCGTAATTTCATTTCATCGTTCCTCAAAAAGTTGTAACTCTGTTGCTTTGATCTCTTTACAACCATTGAGTAATTAAATGGTAATTAAATTGAATGCGTTTTAATTCCCGTTTATTATTGTTTAATTTGAGTTGCAATGATATGATTTAATTTAAACTTATATATATCATGAATATTTCTGTGCCAAGTGTGAGGTTGAGCGCTCTAAAACCGGTTTAAACCCACAATGCTCTTTGCATTGACCGTTCCAAGGCGGTGACCCGAGCTTTATTCTTATACGGGTTTATGTTGTTTTGTGTTGTGCTGTTTTGTACTGTAATGGCAATTGTTCACTTGCCTTAAATAAAGGGCCACTTAATTGTATATAATGAGAATACTATACTGCTCAAGCAGCCGGAGTTTCACTTCTTTATATAAGAAATCAGAAAAGCAGTTATAGGAGTGCTTACATGATATGCGAAAATGGGGAATATTTATTATATAGTTTAAAAAATCTAAATAAGGCCAGAATGCATACAACACTTACCACAGCGAAAATTCCTATCGTTTGTATCTAATACACGTTAATGTCATTTTACTGTGACAACTTTAGTCAGATCCAAGCGCCGTTAAAGACAAGTTGAAAATGCGAAATGTTGGGGACTATACGTAAGGCGATGTTACACGAAGCTCATTACAGGTTTAAATCCTTGATATGACATGATTATGTACGAATTGTGTGATTTTCTACCATTGAGAACAGAAAGTGTCTTAAATAAATAATTATATATTGAAAACCATTGCCAAATTTTGCCTTAATCTTACACCTTATGAATGTTCACGCTAGACTTTGATTGCCATTATGGTTTGGTGTCAAGGTTAATTCAATGCAGCAATCATCATTCTGACTGAAATATGGTAGATTATATCCTTCTGTATTTTTATTCGACTTTATAAATTCACAGTTATATCAAACCTAAACACAATAATTATTTTGCTTTGCTGAAATATGTCTATCCTATGCTTACGCCAAAAATACCAATCATGTAAAATCTCTTACTTGTTTCACAGTGGAGCCCTCGCCAGCCGACTTGACAGTTGCACTGATAGCCTCCTGCTTGTGTATCATCACACGTTCCGCCATTTTGACATGGTTTGAACTCACACGCGGGAATTCCTAAAATGGATGAAGCTTATTTCACTTCATTATTATTAGTAGTAGTATTATTTATTATTATTATTATTATTATTATTATTATTATTATTATTATTATTATTATAATTATAATTATTATTATTAGTAGTAGTAGTAGTAGTAGTAGTAGTAGTAGTAGTAGTAGTAGTAGTAGTAGTAGTAGCAGTAGTATTATTAGTATCATTATTTTTTTTATTATCATTGTAATTTATAATAATAATATTATTATTAGTATTATAATTATTATTAGTAGTATTATTAGTATTATTATTATTAGTTTTGTAGAAGTTGTTATCGATGTGTTGTAGGATTAGTTGTTGTTTTAATAGTAGTTGTAGCAGTAGAAGCGGGAGAAATAGTAGTATAACAATAAGTTATGATAGAAATAGTAGTAGTAGAAGTAGTACTTGTAGAAGGAGAATTAGTAGTTGTTGTGGTAATAGCATTCGTATTAGAAAAAGGCGTAATAGCAGTGTTAGTAGTTATTGTTATAAGAAGTTCCACTTAAGTTTACGGCATGTCAATGTCGACGTTAACAAGATATTATCGGGTAATAATATACAAATAACCAGCCTTTCTTTCGAAATAAACTATTGCTATTACTAATTTAAACGTTCATTCAAAGTATTCGATCCAGCTTGTCATTAAATACGTTGGAATGATAAAAGGACGGTTTTAAACTAGAAATGCATCACAGTCACTAATGCCCCCAAGACAGATGTTTGGGCACAGACAAATGTCCTTTATGTTGATTTTATACTGAAAAACATGATGTTGGAAATAGAATATCCCGTCTTAGTTTTAGTGTGATATCTTCTGCAAGTACACAGCCGAACACGAATAAACACTCATTCGACTCTTCTTACGTATTCCCGTAACCAGGATGCTTTTTACCATACATTGCTAATAGTTTTGTGAACATATATACATGTATACAAAAAGTGTATTTTTCGTTAAATGTTAATTTTCTTTAAATTAAGATGGAAAACGTTCTCGACTTATCTCCACTTATGTCTAATTTAAGTATGACACTAATCAGTTACTGGCTAGAGTATGTGCATCAAAAAGGTTAATAAGCTAACCAAGAAAAGTATGAATAGGTAAACTGGTAAACTTACCGCTGGGATATGACCGAAATACTGTTAAAAGCAGACGCATTACTCAAAAGAAACACAGTTACAGAAAAAATCTCAAACTGAAGGGGCTATAAATAAACGATTTTTTTCTTGAAAGTAAGATTTAAGTTAATATCTTATTTTATTGGCAAATATGTACATAAGAAGAAAACTGGCAGATGTTTCAAGTTTGTATGGAATGAGTGATATATTGGACGTCATCTATTGATGGGGTCTAAGCTTCGATAAGCTCCCGGTTATAGCCGCGATTTGGGTCAATTGAAAACTGGACCATAACTTTTGCTGACATTTTACATGTTGATGGAGCAGAATGCGATCTACGTGTTGGCGTATTCGTCATATCTGAAAGTTTTTGATTAAATCACAAAAAAGTGGGTTTTTTATTGCGCAATAGCAACAAGATGGCGGCTTGGCCGAAAGTAGCACTGATCGTGACATAAACACCTCTTCTGGTTACATATTATGGTTCGCGTGCGGCCTTTCTTATATTATTTTTTTAATCTCTCATTCCGTTGATTACTAGTAATACTACAAACCTTGATCGAGGGTCTATACTAATTAAATAATCATCGAAGAAATTATTGTGTTTAAATATCATCAATACAGAGGCCCAAATTCTGCGCAGTGTTTGGTTGTTCAAATAGGCGTGACAAAAAACTAGGTAAGTGTCATTGTGTTCTTGAATTGGTCCGACGAGTTGAATTTTATATACCATTACCACGCGAGAAAGTTTGCAAACACATTTTGTTTTCTTTAAAAATACTTAGCTTGAAAAATAAACAACACAAATATCAGTGGCATGAACGCGTAGTGGCACGAAACGACCATCACCCGGGGCATATTTTTAATGGAAATGTGTTTAATATTGGATTCATTGTTTAGCCGTTAAAATGATTTGGTTTAATTTGTATCATTTTTATCACAACAAATGTTTCATAGTTTTTTCTAAAGGAAAACATTTCAGTTATCATGATATCTTGAATTTTTGAATATCGAATAGAAGTCGGACGTAGCATATTTCGGACGTTGCTATGCACGTTAGTTCTGGATAGAAAATACTGATCTACCTTTTCCGCATACAGTTGTGCAGCTGTTGTCCATATAATGATGAACTGTTTTACGTCTGGAATATCTCCCGCCCCCTCGATGATTATAAATCATAAACTTCGCAAACCTGTGCATTGTCAATGTTCTGTCAAGATTAGCAGAATATGTACAGCTGAGCAACATTAATATCAGAATGATGTCTGATAAGCGCAGTGGTTGGTTCACCTGATTCTCTCATAGGTGATCCCGGTTGACCACACCACAATTGAATAAATTTCAGTACAAAAACAATTATCTTGTAATTATAATGGATTAATATGATTTTTTATTTGTTTGCGACAATGTGGACACTTTTTGTGTGAGCATGGTAAGCCCAGTGTTTAATTGCCCCTTTGTTCAGCACAAAACGTTATGATAGGATACTGTCCAGACAATTATTTACAAACAAGATGGTGTCAAAACCACAGGTGACACATTTATTTCAATTGTTAATCTTTGAAAGAAAAACAATTATTCAATGCCAAAGAAAATTAACATAGCATTTAAATATTGTAATGTACTATTTATAGAGCTGTTAAATAGTCAGTGTTTAGTATTCAGACCACGTTTACTTTGATGCTTATGCCTAATTCGTATTTGTATAAGGAATATTTTTTATATTATTTATTAAGTTACTCTGTTAGTAACTGATGGTGTATGGGATGTACACCCTCAGTAAGTTCATACTAAATAAGTATCTCGTGTGACGTATTTTCATTCAAACTCTGGATTTTAATGACGACAAGTGGGACGTGCAGTAAATATTTTTTAAAGCATCGAAAGAATCCAAAGGTACTGCGGATTATGTGTTTGTCATGCAAATTTTAAACTTCCATGGGAATAAAATAACTCGCTGCGACAGTCTTACGGTTTCGTAAATCGTGTTTTTGGTCAGAATTGTTAGCATTCGATACAAATGTTATTAAAAATAGTGTGGTTTTAAATACATTTAGAGAAGGGGTAAAACAGAGAAGAGAAAAACAAAAAGAGAAAATGGAAGTGCGTAGCGTTGTAACTTCATTGTTTTAAGCATTGGATTAATTTTAAAATTTTGGTAATCGTGGCGTTAATACAAAATTTAGTTGTGTACGTCTGCTTGCCTTGTATGTTATGAAATACGGATCTCTTGTAACAAAAATAATATTTAAACTCTGTATTTTAATGACGACAAGTCGAACGTGTTATTTTATTTAACAGTAAAATATGTTTTAAAACATCGAACGAATCCAAAGGAATTTCGGATTGTGTGTTTGGCATGCATAATTTAAACTTCCATAGGAATACAATAATTCGCTGCGACAGGATTACGGTTTCGGTTTCGTTAATCGTGTTTTGGTCAGACTGGTTAGCATTTGATACAAATGTTATTAAAAAATAGTGTTGTTGTTTTTTTATAACTTTTGAGAAAGGAAAGGGAAAAAAAGAAAAAATGGAAGTGCATATCATTGTAACTTTATTGCTTAGGCATTTTATTAAATTTAAACTTGAGGTAAGCGTGTCGTTAATACTAAATTAAGTTTTTAATGACTCCTGTTAAAGGTGGAATAGTGTCACCAATATAACCTACAGCACGGAGAAATCACGTCACAAGAAAAACGTCATAAATTGCGAAATCCGATGCATCAAAAATAAAAGTACGGAAAGCCGGTTTTGAGAAAAATTTTAGTTGAGGATTAAAATAGTATTATATGTGATATAATCGATAACAAACGGAAGAGCTAGGCAAAACGTCAGAAAATAGCATTAACTGAAATAGTGACAATTATATTTTATATAGTTGTGCATGTCGGCTGTGTATTGCTTTTTGTGTTTTTACGTTGTTGTTTGCCGCGGTAATTATTATCCGATATGTCAGAGGTGAATTTTGAATTCTTAAATGAACCGATTGGCATAGTTTCAGTGCAGAAGATTAAAAAAAAACATTTCACTCGCACGATGCTTTTTATCTGAAAGTACATAGCAATTATATATGCCATTAAAATACAGCATTACATAAAGCGAGTACTAAAGCATATACATTTCAGTTATTTGTTAACATCACAATTCTCTAACTCACCGTGGGAGCCATGCAACCCCACAGCGTCTATCTCCACCCAGCTGTTTGCCACGCTGCAGTCGATATCAAGCCGAATTTGGTTCGAGAAACAAGGAATTGTAGACTGAAAATAGAACCACGTTCAATGTTTACCGGTGGAGAAGGAATTTTCGGTTAAATTACTTCTAAGTGTTTTTAGACTGCAAAAATTATTTTGAGAAAATAATATATACTACACGCATATTTGTATGAGACGACTTGAATTCATAAAATAGTGCGGTGATACTTCCTTCACGTCAGAGTTGCGTGTTCTTACTACATCCGCCACGTACACAAATGATGCGGCGATGACTTGCGAAAACGTGTTGCAACCCGACAGATATGTAGAACGGTTGTGCTGGAAGGTTTCATAGCGTGCGGAACGCACTGACGTAATCGATTACATTGAAAGAGCGTAGTGAGATAGATATTCTTGCGCATGGCGACTGAATTCATCGCTCTTACTGTATAGTCGCCTTATGTGTAAAGGTAACATTACACTAAATATTTTCCCCATATAATTCAATGTAAAAGCAACATATTTAAGCGAAAAAAATATGTACATAGAGATACCAATAACCATATCTTTACTTAAAGGGCATTTAAGCTTAATCGATCGATTAAAGAAAAATAAAAAGACATGTCATGTACACAATGAACACAAACGTAGTGGAGAGTAACTTTTTCCGTGCAATGTCGTACTATACAGACCCATCAATATCTCTAAAAGATAAAACCAGAACAACAGTCTGAGTGCAAAACACGCCTTCCAGTAAAATATGATGATTTGTTTAGAGATTCTAACACGGCACGTGCCAAATTTCATATACACAAAGAAGAAAATCGTCTATGGGTTATTCTGCAACAAATTATGGGCGGAGCTTAATGTTTCGAAAATAGTTCCGAATAAATAACGAAAACATGGCAGTAAAATGCACGTGCTAAACCCCGCTCTTAAAGAAATGTAACAAATGTAGCATGTATATAAATGTTATAAAACAAAAAAAAATGTATGTGTGGTGATAAGTGGCATAATCACGCCTACAAGAATATTATTTGTCAGGAAACGTAATTAAGAAAACATTAATAGCAGGTCAGCTTTTCAGTAGCATCAATAAACGTGACGTAATTTAGCTTCTACGATTTTTGATCTCAATGAAAGTGACGTCATTTGCGAAATATTTATGAATGAAAACGACGTCATATGTTTGTACAATTCAATGACGTCACTTAATAGTGAAATTTGTACTAAGAAGGGCGGAGAATTAAAAAATATAGTTCACGTCCAAAAACTTGAAACCACTCAATCAGAATCGTGTTAAAATCGAAATAATTTTTTTCTATGATTGCTTGTTGTCGAATAACCCACAGTAAGGAGTATCGATGCGTGTTATCTTCGCACTCATTATTTAATTACTACACATCTATACTCCTTACTGTGGGTTATTCGACAACAAACCATGACAGAAAAATATTATTTCTTAAGTACAGCCTTGATTACTCGATTATGTAGAATAATGAAACCAGCGTCCGTTACACGCGCATGTTCTCCACGTGGAGCCCTCACAATGACTTCACGTACTATTGAGGCTAATTCATGTGAATACCACGCTTCAAAAGGACGTACTGTTCTTGTGTTAGTTGTGATATACGTTAATGCGTTCCTTCCGATAATTCAATTATAAGTAATGAAGTCTACAGATTTTCTACACGACTATTACGAAATATTACAAAACAATGAAACTCATGCTCCACTACAAGAAGAGAAATTAGTGGAAGCTAGTATTTTATTTATTGCAAATAATCAATTACCCGTATGTAAGATACACGACTATACAAACAGTTTGACAGAGCACATTAGTTCGGTTATGTCTAAGATCAAGGGCCTTCGAATTTTCCACGCAAATAATTGCGGGTTTAAACCGGTTAAGAGGTTTAAACTTACTAAACCTAAATTATCTGTTCGTTCTCCTACCATAAACGATGGACTGAATATCCTCACAGAATGAATAACGGATACTTGGGGCGTCGACCATAGCGTTATCCACGTGCCTGAGACATCGAGGCACTTAATTGCCTTGACACCGCCAGCATTGTAGGTCTCGTAGACATCGACTTTGGTTACGAGAACGGGAGTTACGAACTGGAACTGAACACCAAAATTTCACGATGGGACGTGAATTACGAGTTTCAAAGCATTGGATATTGCATTTTTTTTAAATTTAAAGAAGGACACAGTAATAGTTTCAAAAAGTATGATTTGTATTAACGGAGAAATACAATGCAGAAAAACCGGTGCTTGTAAAGCGATGATTTATTAAAAAAGCTCGCACTTCCAAGCTATTACGGTATTATTCTATGACGTTAACACTTTGGTTTAAAAAGTGATTTATAAAGCTAACTATAGGAGGACAATAGAATTGCTCAATAACAGTGTAATTTCCCAACCTCCAAGTACTGGTTTGCGTCTATGTCGTGTGAGGCCCATGCTCCATTGAGATCCCCGTATGTAGGGTACACATCTGGAACACCCAGTATTTGCTGCGCACTCCACCTTAAAAAAAAATTACACTAGATGAGACGCGTTCTTGGAGAAAATACGCGTGAAATCGTCGTCCACGATTAGCCTATGCATTCCTCACTTACTAATCAGGGTCGACACTTCATATCGTTTAGAAAAGAGACTTCATTTAAACGCAAATTCCATACAAGCGGACTGTGTCGTCCCCTATTACCCATTGCGGACTTCAAAGGCTAAATTGACGCACATATATTAATTTCTTTTCCCAGAGCGAGGCAAATATAACAAAAATGTTTCGGGGAGGGGTGTTTATGAAAACAGATGAAGGATTCCGCTCTACCGCGGATGATCAGCAATCCATTTTAAATATACTTTTTACGTCCTGTAAACTAGCTTGTTTCGTTTTTCGTTAATGTAACAACGCAAAGTCGGACATGACACCTCAAACTTTTGCAGCGAATATTGTGCTTAAATATTGTTTCAGCATAAATGACATGCATCAACAGATCACAAACACAACAATATGATATTTAAAATAGCATGCACTTAAAAATGCATAATTGCGTAAACTGCTATATTCAAAACGGGTAATATTATTAAGAATTCTACCACGGCACGTGACTTGTTTTCTATATACAAAGAAGAAAAACTACTGTTGGTTATTACCCCGATATACCAACGGTTGTTTAAAGTGACGTCACTTTGACTGTCCGCGCACATTTAATGAATGAAGACGACGTAATTGTATTGTAATTGTTGTGGTGACGTCACGTTTTCGCGGAAAAGTGGAGGTCGTTCGGTTAATATAATTCTAATTTTTAACCTTTAAATCGCGGATAACTTATTAATGAAATCGTGTTAGAATCGAAATAATTCACGGGTAACCGTTGATTATTGCGGTAATAACCAACGGTATGGAGTTCCGATGCGTAGGAATTTAACCAGGAGGGCGTACAACGGTTACCCGTCGATTATTTCTTAAATAATATATTAATGAAAATATTCTTATTGTATGTGTTTACAATATGTTCAGATGTAGGGCACAATTGGTTCCTATGATAGTTTCTTTTAAATGCCCCGTCACCATAGAAGCCATACAAATAACTTCTACGGCTTGCACACAATTGCTCGAGTTAATGAATATTCAACCTGCCGATACTTACGAGCCGGTATTATACTGCGACGAATACTTTATCACCTTAGAGACCCACTGCCCTTCCTTTAAACCTGTAATAATAGTAAAACTGCTACATAAAAAGGCAGCAAAGCATAGGTGTTAAATATAGAATTTCTAAAAAAAAAATGGTGGCGTTATTTGCATATGTCTGGTAGATTTTAGTTAAGGATGTTTATTTCTTTTTAAACACTTTATTATGTTTAAATATTTTTTCTGCGAAACTTTATGCGCGAACGAAAACATTGTTAAGTCACGCCAAAAACCGCCCTATCTAGCCGCCATCTTGTTGCGCAACAAAGAAACGCGTTATTGATTCAATATGCAAAGCAATATAATCAATACAAAGGTCTCCCTGTTGTGCAGTGTATGGTTGTTAAAATAGACATGACATAATATCATGCAAGTGTAATCGCGAACTTAAATTTGTCCGACAAGTTGAATAAAGGGGTTGACACGGCGAGACTTGCCGTGAGCCACTTATCATAAGCATCACAAAAGTGAGTAACAAATCAACAAAATAATCGAGAATAATTATAATTAAACGTAGCACACACTTGGGTTAATTAAAATATCGATTGCAACTGAAACCGTTTTGAAGAATAAGTTGATGACACTATTTCAGCTTTAACAAGAGTTATAATAAAACAAGTTTAGTAGTAACGACACGCTTACTTCAATCACAACTTATAATAATAAAGTTGAAACGATATGCACTTCCATTTTCTATTCTGTCTTCACTTTATTGAAACTTATTTTAAACCACACTATTTTATTGTATCATTATCAAAGTTTACATTTATGCATGATGAACACACAATTCGTAAAACGTTATGCAGTTGTTCGATGCTTTAAACAAATAAATAACTGTTAAAAACAAGAGCTGTGTTTGTGAAACACAATGCACCCTACTGCGCCTTTTTGAGGTCATATATATGACCTTTGACCTTGAAGGATGACCTTGACCTTTTACCACTCAAAATGCGCAGTTCCATAAGATACACATGCATGCCAAATATCAAGTTGCTATCTTCAATATTCCTATTTTCAGCAAGCAGTGTACGAGATGGCATTTTACTCCATACTTTAACTCAAGCTTACACTTCAGATAAAACAACTCCAACAACAATATAGCCGCACATACGGAGCAATATGTCTAGATATAATGATGATTATTGAAAAACTAAATGCTTTCCTTACAAATCCTTTTGAAATTGGGCTATTTTTCTTACTGCCTTAATCTCTATGTCTTACATGCAACGCTGTAACACCAAAACAGCACATTCTGATTTCAAACTTAATTCTCTTACTTATTAAAGAGCATTACACAGTGTCTGTTAATTACAGAAAAAATCACAACTGTGTTAATTTTACCAATTTGTTTTCATTACTGTTTGTATACGTCTTGTATTAACACTTTTATTATAAATATATGTGCAGTTCCTTTTATCAGCTAATAGTCCCCCTTCATATGTGCATACTGAGCGTGATGACTAAAATAGTAAAAAAACAAACTACAAGCCTTGTTAAAGGCGTACTGACCAATCAGAGTTCTTTCTAGCGTTAGGTACATATAAACATAGCGGGGTACCGGGTGCGTACATAAATAAAACGTCAAGCATAAAACAAACAAAAAACTAGAGAGGTGAATGCTTGCTTGAATTAATGTATTTTTGTCTATTCATAAGACCTTTTTGAAACAAACACATGTAAAATACAGTAGGTTTATACAAGCACGTTTGCAATTCGCGAATTGATAAATGATAGCGCTAAATTCGAGAACATCGCATGTGAAGTGCTTGGATTTCGGATATTTCTTTGCTTTTTGTTCTAGGGAAATACATTTTGTCAATCGCATATAACTGAACTCTCGCAGGGATTTATTGTATAGAAAATACATGTTACATTACATTTATTCTATTGGTGGTAGTTTTGTGTTGTGAATGGGCACATTCACAAAGGCTAAATGTATTCTGCTTTTCAATCGTGTAGCTCAAATGTTGGCTTATGGATAAAACAATGTGGCCGCAATTAGTTAATTGTGTCAAACTAGTCAATTGAATCAATGGTTTTATGGATGAAAAGTGATTAAATGGGATTTGTCAGTTGTCTGTATGCTATATATATTCAAATACATGAATATGCACCTGTTCTTTATTTCACCCTATATTCCTCTTTTCTCACAAATAACCGAAAAGAATCATTTATAGTTTGTTTACTTGCTATTATTGCTTTATTCATATAGCTGTTGATAGTCCTTCCTTGTTTTCATCCATTTTTATTTTCTACAGGTTTAAGAGGCAGATAAATGGCAGAAAATAATGCCATTGAACGCAATAAATGTTTTATTTAAAAAATGAAAATAATTAAGAGAGAACATTGACAACGAAAAGAAATATTGACACACGTGTGTTATGGCGGGTGAATGAAATACAATCACTTAAATCTGATTTGACAATTTTCAGGCTGTGTGCAACTCAACCTTAGTTTTACATTTAAGTATATATATATATATATATATATATATATATATATATATATATCATTTACTTATATGTAAAACTAAGGTTGATTTGCTCACAGCCTGAAAATTGTCATATATATATATATATATATATATATATATATATATATATATATAATTTTAAGGTGTATTTATTAAATATATGTGTATTTGCTTTAAATCCCATTGAACTACCGCTGATATTCACTTCTGTTTTATTATTGCAGAGCCGCTATTCGCCAATCTAAAACAGTTTTATGAGAATTAAGGATCAACTATGATTGATGAAATTCATTGATTTTTGTTTGAATGTGCCCAAACTCATATTAGCCAGTTTTGAAAATATTACGGTAAACAAACAGGTTAAGGTAAATTTCATGCACCAGCTTAGTCATCAATATAAAGAATGTAAGTCATACAAAGATGAAATCTTCTTTTGTCATAGTGATCGTCCACTGTATAAACTTGACAGTTAATTGGTAAAGCAATACATATGGAACTGTATTAATCGCCGTGTCACGAACAAGGCCATATGACTATCGTTTA
Organism: Dreissena polymorpha; assembly: GCF_020536995.1. Taxonomy (NCBI): domain Eukaryota; kingdom Metazoa; phylum Mollusca; class Bivalvia; order Myida; family Dreissenidae; genus Dreissena; species Dreissena polymorpha. Next base: position 40,615,702 of record NC_068361.1, on the reverse strand, counting down.
GGTCCAGGTCGTACAAAGTGGTTTCTGGTAAAACTATAACAGAATTATAAGGTCCCAAATGGTAGGTCTTTACTAATCACATCGTCAGTCAGTATGTCGTCTCATTTAGAGCATAACATAACTCTGGTACTATTGAAGCGATTTAAGTGATTGAGTTGATACTTTATATAATGATAGAAGGTTTAAAGAGGACAATGGAAAAGAGCCATACCACTGTTCAAGAGTAACGAAGTTAGGTTAATGTCGTTTAACCTTTTTTTTTTCGTGACGAGCACAATTCCCTTAGTATTATATGAGTAAATTGATCAATGACATTGAGTTGAAGCTCAGAGTACAAGAAACACAACTCTGTTATCATTATTTTTGGGGAAATTGCCCTTTGCGAATTTTGTGTAATCCGTTTCTTGTGTTGAGCAATAATCTACAAGAACTTAATGTATTCAAAGGAACTTTCATGTAATTTTTTGTAGATTACTTCAAGATAAAAAAAACAGTTTTAGGACGAACACTCGCTCTTCAGATTTTTCGGAGTTGCTACTCAACGATTGTTTTATCTGCAAATCATACACATATTAAAGTATAAAATGATCGAAATTAAACTTTTTGTATTGATATAGGCCTTTTTGAGTAATTGCGTTATTAATTACTGCAATTTTCTTTTGCAAAGTATAACTCAAACAGTATTTAATGCAACACAATTAAGCTTCTTACATTGAAAAACCGTTGTAGAAAGAAGTGTAGAATACAATGTAAATACAACTCTTTCAATATTGTATTGCAATTATAATTGAAGATATTAAAATAGACATGCCTTTATAAATCTACAGAAAACATACTGAGTAACTGCAGAGTGCAAGCGCTCTAACTTTCTCTTCTGTATTGTTTGGAGTTATTGTTTTTTGTATATTGCTTTTACATAGTTCAACTACATAGTGTTTTTTTATTATGAAGATCAAATCGCAAAAATATTAAATGGAATCAAATGATATTTCATGTTATGTTATAGGACTTCAACGGATGTGCGGAGTACAATAACCATGATATTAATTTGTCATTTATTTAAGTACTAACCCTTCGTTAAATTGTCTTGTGCAAAGCATAATGGATAATAAGACTGTTTTCAATAAATAAAAACGTGTCGTTTTTCTGAAACTATAAAGGTCACGAATACACATTTGAGTCAAAACAGTTATTCGCAGGCATTCACTTATTATCTTGACCGGCTTTAGAAATACAATTTGTCATCCCAATAACTAACCCACATAATTTTATATTCTATAACAAATGTTAAACTCGCCAAGACATATAGCGGAAACAAACAACATTGCCAACTTAAAGGTGATACTTGAAAGTCAAAAGTGAAAACTCTGCATCGATTGACTGCAAAGCAGTATGTAAGGTATAACTAGCTATCAGTGATTGCTGAAGCATATGTTTAAATGTAACATCATACAGATACGCTTGTTTGTCATAGCATACTTTGCGTTGGTAACATTCTTTGTTACGTTAATGATTGACCGATTAAACTTGAATAGTTTTCTACAGCTCCTCTTGCGAAGACCATCTTTTAAACCTCTCCGCGCTTTGATTAAAATTTTGTCTTTCTCAAACCTCGAAATCCGTTCTTCAAAACATATGTCTATAACAAATATAACAACACGGAAGTTTAGGTCAATCTTAATAGACCCTTTCATATTTCCGATGTCTAGTTATGTGTGTGGTTTCTCCCTTGATAAAACGAAGCGAGAACGATGGTGACGCGGAAAAAGTTTGGATTGCTTGAATATGAATATATTTTTCAGTGGGTAAAATGTTCTATTAAATTTAAAGCAAAATAATCTTCGCTAAGTGTTTCACAGTTAAATGTACCTAATTTTATTAATTGGATAATGTGTAAAAGCAGGGTAAAATACGAACTACAGTAAATGATCGCAACAAAGCCGCATATGATAGCGTAACTTTTATGGACATAACGAATTTCTTTATTTGAAAAACATAACATTTTATACCATAATTGTATAAATGTCAAGTTAAACGATCGCCCCTAATTTCATTTAAGTTAACCTATTGACTAAACACAAACAATTAGATGGGAATTCGGGTAACCAAAGGTCGGGTAACTTTATCAAATAAATGTAACCTATGACATTCATGTTTTGTCTATAAACCTGTATGTGCTAAATGTCACGGTACCGAACTTAAGCGGGAATGGTGGAAAGATGTGTGGCGGCACTCGCCCTGTAAGCGAGGTGTCCCGGGTTCGAGTCCCGGACTGGCTTCACACTTTTCACCACCCGGCGACAATGGTGCCCAACGTGGGGCCCGTGGCGCTTGCAAACGCTTGCAGTTCTCCATAGAACCTGCCCGTGGGTTCGTCGGGATCAGTAATTCACTGTTCCCTGTGACTCGAATTCGAGGACAAATTCCAACTTGGCAGGGGAGAATGTCACGGTACCGAACTTAAGAGGGATTGGTGGAAAAATGTGTGGCGGCCTGGTTAGCTCAGTCGGGAGAGCACTCGCCCTGTAAGCGAGGTGTCCCGGGTTCGAGTCCCGGACTGACTGCACACTTTTCACCAACCGGCGACAATGGCCGTATCCAGCGTGAGGGTTACAAAACCATCGTCAAAACAATTCACCATAACCATTTGTTACCAGTCCGCCAACTACCGCTAGACGTCACTTTAACGTCTCAAACGGAAACTTTATACACGCGTTAGACATCGGATGCAGAGTCCGATACCTCGAAATCGGTACTGTCGTCATCAAGCAGTACGTCGAGGTCGGTGTATGTTCCACCACATAAGCGGATGCCGGGAGAGCCAGGATAATTTCTGCGCAGAACAAAGCGCGCTACAAAAATGCCAGCGTGGATGCGCAAAGGAGATTAAATTGTGTAAAAATCATTTATCGCCTGTCAATCATGACAATAAGTTGAATGTATCTTAAGTAGCATTGAAAGATGTATTTAAGTATGTTTTCTGATTTTGAAATATGCTATCGTACATTATGTGTGTGATATAAGTATAAACATGTTATGAATTATTGTCTCAAGTTGCTGTGGTAATTTCATTGAAGCATATGTCGAGGACGACATCAAAATCGGGAAAGGTAATATGTTATAGGTCATTGTTTTATAATAAAGTAATTTATGAAGTTATTTAATAAATATTAAACTAAACTGTGTTGTGTTGTTTTATTGTTTAATCAGTGTCTTTATATTTAGTTAATTTAAAAGGTAACTCACGAGTATTCTGTGGGAATATAAATTAAGTCAGTTGTTTATTCGATTTAGTCGTTTAAGTCGTTTTTCTCAAGGTAAAGATAAGATCAGTTCACCTAATCCATACAATTGCACGTTAATAATTTGACTAATACTCAGATCAATCCTCCCTTTTCCCGTTCACAAATAAGTCCAATGTCGATCTCGTGCATCGAATGATTGCTATAGTCATTCGATGCTTTACTTTCAAAGATTCCACATCTTTGATATATTAATGATTTTTAATATCTTTAATAAATATATATTTCAGGTAAATTTCACAAATTACTTTATATACTTTAAAAATGACATATAACATAAAAACATATTATGAACGTGTTTTATCAGCGAATAATTTTTCTGCATTAGTAACCTCTGTCTTAGTTGTAACTTGATCTTTACTACTTCGTGCTAAAATGTGCTTAAACTAAAAGATAACAAAAAGGGTTTATTCGAAAGGCGTTAAACACATAGAGTACCCGTGTAACCTTAAAATATTTAAGGCGTAAACTAAATTTGCATTTATTTATTAAGAACAATACAAGCAGGTGAAACTCGTGAAAGTGAAAACATAATACTAAGTAACATAATTGAGTCCACACACCCCTCAAAGTAGTTTTTAATTGTATTTCTGCGAAATTTGTGTGTTTGTGTATACAGACGAGATAAATCAATATCAATAGATATTGGTACACACGAAATTACAATTTATAAACTTATTTTCTAATGGAGAACATTTGTTTCTTAAAATATATTGTTGTGTTTCAGTGTATACTATAGTTAAATGCAGCTATACCCGTAAGATATTTCATGAAGTCATTGTCGAGACATTGGTCCCTGAATAACGGTAATTGTCACGTCTTATTTTTAAATTAGGACCTGCCTTTAAACAATCAGGTCTCGAAGTGATCATGCTTTATTTTTGTATGATGTTACATCGTGGTAGAAACGGTTTAGAGTCAATACGTCGACTGCGAGTTTCGTGCAAAGAACATCAGTCTAAATTGAATCGTTTCTTATATGAACAATTGTGCACTTATCGTGCTGATTTAAGTATTCTTATTTCTGTCAATGAGTAAATGTAATTATTTGTTATAGATAACAAACGAAAATAACCGCATATATGCAGACACGGAGGTACTGCACATCGCGAGTGTCTGGATTCATTGATAAATGATTGAGTCGGTGATATTTTGAATGCAAACCTCGTAAAGAGGTAGTCTATCTGAATGTTATAAAAACTTGTTAATTAATTACTCTAGAATATTTGCCAATAAATGTAATCGTAAATCAAATTCGCGTATATATTTCTTTGGCATGCTATTTAAAGTCCAATCGTGTATGTTTTAATCGTGATCATCTATTTTCGTGAAAACATTCTCGATCTGTTTGTGTTGAGATCGTTAAGATCTGTCTCGAAAAATCAATGTCGCTGTAAATAAAAACATTTTGTCCTTTTTCGAGTGCTGTTTACCCATATGAATTTGTAATTTACCGAAACGGTTATGAATGCATTTGTATAATTATGTTATAAAAAAAAATGACAACTTACCACATCCCTTTTCATCTTCATTGCCGGGGCAGTCTTTCACATGGTTACAAATCTTGTCAGGTGACATACATCTGTAAACAATTAGTAGATTGATAGAGAGCATTTTATTGTTGCAACGTCATAACATTCAGCACACGCTTAGCCGATCACGAACCATACCATTCTCTTGGTTTTGTGTTCATCGAGATATTCACTTTAATAATTTTTTCCTTCATGGTAAAAATCTAAGGCACAAAGCCTTAAACAATATAAGCTCTCTGTTTAAGAAATACCAATAAAAGTAGTTCAAATCAATTGTGTAGAGTTCGATGACCTATCGGTTGTACGTAAAATATTTATCAGACTGGAATAACTAAGAGGCAGTAATGATAGTTAGCCTAAGGTATTTATTTAACGACTGACATGTTCTCTAAGACCAGATTGGTGCTATGCCGTGAGTGCATTGAGATACCATTGACATTACTTGTACTTTTTGGACAATATGGTTTAAATATAGGTTAAATAACAATTGTTTTTAAAACACAATCACATCGTCACAAAGAGTCATACCCATACCATGACATAACTGATACTTAAACGAGGTATTGAATATGAAACTGTTCTTTGAAACGAAATATTCAATATGTCCACGACCAGCTTATATTCAATATCTAATCTTACCGTAAAAATAATCATAAAAATAGGATAAGAACTATCGAGTAAATCACTGCAAAGTACATAAAACGCATGCTACCATAATTCTTACAGTACTGGTATTTTTTATGACCCATTTTGTATACGTGTGGCTTTTTCACATAAAAACGCTCGTATTTTAACCTTACCTTTGCATCGTTGTAATCCAAGGAAGCATTGCCGTAACCCTAGTATAAACACCCGGATGCCCTTTTTCGCCACATTTATTTCCAAATGAAGCAGCCCCTATTAAGTAAAATAGGCCTCCGATGTTACAAACCAGTGATCCAGCAGAGTCCCTTTTACAATTGTTAACACCATGCTCTAACTCAGCAGCACATTTGTAAAAATTTACGCATAGTGCAGCTTCAATGATGGTTGCCTCATCTCCTAATGGCACCATCGCAATTCCTGTCAAATTTAAAAGAAATAGTATAATGATTGAAATATTTACAATAGGTTCTATCTATGCAACAATGTTTAACTTATGTCCGCTGATCAGTAAGAGGCTCTCCCAAATATACAGCGATATTTTTTAACTGACGCATAGTAATACACAGAGAAACATACCATGATCAAATGCCCATCCAGAGACGTGGCATCTTAGCCCCGTAAGATTGTAAGGAATACTTTCATCCGGCAAACAGGCTGGCTGAACTTCCTCATTGACAATTTTATCATTCATCAGCAAGAGTGCAAGGTCATAATCATAACTGGTTGCTATAAGGCCAGGAAATACATTATTTGATACATTTGACAAACTAGTAAATGATTAAAATAACACATGCCACAAAGTTACGCTTCATGCCATCCATTTTTATATGTTTCTGTAATTTCCGCAAAATGAATCGACACAATTACATGAAACTTAATCCAAATAAATTCGATTCGTCTTAATTAACCTTGAATCTTGATTTTTTTATTTTTTTTTTCTTTTTTTAATTTTATTTAATATCATACATATAATGTAAACATGTATATGGTCACACAACACAGTGATTGTTTAAAGCAATACAGTTCAGACATGTTATACAAGATATGCTCATAAATATATATATATATATATATATTATTTTATTTTTTTTTAGAGAGAAAAGAAAAGAACAACAGAGGAATAGTTATGAAAAATGATGAGTTGTAAAAAGTCGGAAGAAAGCATACTGTATTTGTGTGTTTTGTTGTTTCTTCACAATGATCTTGTCAGATTGAAAAAATATGTATATATAGACATAAACAAAACTATTTTAGAAAGATAAACTAACATCAGAGTGAAAATGTATATAAGTGGACAAAACATTATGAGAATTTAATCCAATTCTATTTTTGTTCAAAGATTTGTAATGTGTCATTACTGAGGGCTATTTCTTTCTCAATCTGGATTTTTAGTTTAAGACTATGGACAAAAACATTAAAATTTGGTACTTGTTTTTTGTACTTCATGTTTAAGATAAAATATTTCATCAATATAACCATAAAATTCACAATATTATTACCGTCTATTGATTTCAATGAGTTAATTCCGAAACTTACATTTAAGAAAGATAGTTTAACGTTTAGTTGCTGTTGTTCAAGAAAAGATGTTAATTGATTCCAAATAGGCTGGATGTGTTTGCACTCCCAAAAAAGATGTTCTATAGTTTCAATGTTTTCACTGCAGAAGTCACACAGATTTGAGTTAGATAATTTGCATTTATAGAGATATTTATTTGTAGCTATAATTCTATGGATGTATTTATATTGAAAATTTCTCAGTGTGTTTTCAATAGTTGCTTTATATGGCATGGTAAATATGTGTTTCCTATTAAGTTCATTTTCTCCAAAAAGGACTTGCCATTTATTTTGGATTTTGGAGTTTTCCGTAGGGTTTTTAATTTGTAGTTTGTAAAATATTTTATTTGTTTTGTTTTTTCTTCCAAGTATGTTTTCTACAAATATTGTTTGAGTACATGGTGTATTATTTGTATTGATTTCAGATTTAATATGTATGGGTATGCTTTTGATTAGTGTGTAGTATTTCAGAAAATTATTTGAAGGATACCTTCAAATCAGATCTCAATACAGCCATCAACGCAAACATCCCTTCAAAGATGAAAACAACCAAAAACTCAACTCCATGGATCACAAGGAAAGTAAAATCAGTTATAAAGAAGAAAGCACGACTCTACAAAAAAGCTCGAACCTCAAAAAATTGGACAAACTACAGAAAATTCCAAAAGGAAAGTAAGAAAAAAATCCGTCAGGCAGAATGGGAGCATGTAAACAGAATAATCAATGAAGGACTGCAGACCAACAATACAAAACCATTCTGGTCATACGTAAAACTTAAGAAACAGGATAACATCGGCATTGCACCTCTACGCTCAAACGGTCAACTAGTCACCGACTCCAAAAGCAGAGCTGAAATCTTACTAAACCAGTTCAAATCAGTTTTCACCAAGGATGATGGCTCACAACAGAAACCAGTACTCTCAGGCCATGTTACCGAAAACATCCCTACACTTTTGATCGGTCAAGAAGGCGTACATAAACTCCTAAAGAACCTTAAGGTCAACAAAGCCGTAGGCCCTGATGATGTACCAAACAAAGTCCTCCAGACCTGCGCTACGGAGCTAGCCCCAGCTATAACCGCTATCTTCCAGCAATCAGTCAACACTGGAGAATTGCCGAAAGATTGGAGAGATGCCAACATAGCACCGGTTTACAAGAAGGGAGACCGTCACGCGGCTGAAAATTACCGCCCTGTATCCCTTACCAGTGTCACCTCCAAACTTCTTGAACATATCATCTGCCACCACATTCTAAACCACCTCGACAAACACAGAGTTCTCACATCCTTGAATCATGGCTTTCGCTCTGGATACTCCTGTGAAACGCAACTAGTTGTAACAACCCACGATCTACTTAACTTCAATGACCAAAATAAACAAGTCGATACCATCATCCTGGACTTCAGCAAGGCCTTCGACACAGTCCCACATCAACGCCTGCTTCTGAAACTTGAGAACTACGGAATCCGGGGTAACCTCCTGTCCTGGATCTCGAACTTCCTCACCCGCAGAGAAATGTGTGTGGTCGTAGACGGGGAGAAATCACACCATGTTCCAGTAGGCTCCGCAGTTCCTCAAGGGACAGTGCTAGGACCGTTGCTATTTCTGTGTCACATCAACGACCTACCAGAGAGGGTGAAGTCCCAGATTAGACTCTTCGCAGATGACTGTCTCCTCTATAGACCCATAAACACATTCAAAGATCATGAAATTCTTCAAAATGACCTAGACAACCTCCACAAATGGGCCAACAAATGGGGAATGGAATTTAACGGAAAGAAATGCTACCTTCTAAGCTCCAAACACAAATCTAGCTATTTTTACAATATCAACAAAGAAATCCTCAAAAGAGTTCAAGAAAACCCCTACCTTGGGATCACCTTATCTGAAGACTTGGAATGGAAAACTTATATAACCAACATAACAAAGCGAGCTAACTCCACTCTAGGATTCCTAAGAAGAAACCTCAGTCACTGCCCTCTAGAACGCCGCAAAAATGCCTTCCTAGCACTAGTCCGCTCCAAACTAGAATATGCCAGTGTGGTTTGGGATCCTTTTCACCAATTTGACATTGACCGCCTAGAGGGTATCCAGCGATCAGCTGCAAGGTTCATAACCAGAGACTACCGCTCCAGACAGCCTGGCTGTGTGACCGAAATGCTCCAAACGCTGGAACTCCCACCACTCCAAGACAGACGGCGCGCCCAAAGGTTGACACTATTGTACAAGGTGGTGGAAGGGCACGTACCGGCCATTCCCATTGAACGATACCTTAAGCCACTAAGGCCTAAACGTACCATAAGGGCTAAACAATACGAGGGCTATATTCACCAAAACATTGTGTGTAACTTTGTGAACAATAACTCCAAGTGTTTTGAAACTATTCCATCAAAAACTGTTCTTTTTAAAAATTCATTCTTTGTAAAAACTGTGATTGACTGGAATAAACTTAGTGATGACATTGTGAACTCGTCAACTATAGACATTTTCAAAGACAGTGTATTTAAACAGCAATAGTGCATCTATCGCGCACTCCACCACCGTCGAGTTAAAGCCAGAATTGGTTTCTTCGACGTACACATCCAGATCCAGATCCAGATCCAGTATTCCGTATATGTAGCATATATTATCAAAAGAGTAGAAATCCTTAATTCTGTAGTCATATAATTGGTCGACATATTTAATGCTTCGTTCAAACCAATCTTTATAGAAAAACGTCTTATTGTTTAAAGTTATGTCTTTATTGTTCCATAAAATTGTTTTACTGCTGGTTTGGGTTTCTAAGTTATGAGTGATATCACTCCACGCTGATAGAACATCAGACAGAAATATGTTTTCGTTTGCAATTTCATGTAAGATAGTATAGCTGATGTTACATTCAAAGAGTAAGGAGTCACCATATTTTTTTAGGATTTTCTGGTAGAATAATTTCCATTTAATCGTATTGGTATTATCTAGGTATCTTTTAACCCAGCTGCATTTGATTGCATTCAAGAATGAGTCAATGTTCGTTAATTGGATACCTCCATTTTCTACAGATTGAATTAACTGAGTTCTTTTTATTTTATCAGGCTTACCGTCCCATATGAAATTAAATATTGCTGATTTTATATCGTTATTAACATCATTTGGTGGATTTGGGAGAACTGTTAATACATATATTAATTTAGGAAGTGCAAACGTTTTTAATACTGTGTTTTTTCCGATTAGTGTAAGTTTACGATGATGCCATGATTTTAAGCAGTTTTTAAAATTCTGTAATTTAGGTAGTATGTTTTTAAGAACTGTATCCTTTTCATTATTTGTGAAAGTAATTCCTACCGTTGTGGCTTCATCGGATGTCCAATTAAATTTCATTTCTTTTTATATAGAACATTACTTTGTTTTAATTTACCTACTCGTAGCACGGTACATTTACTTTTGTTTAGTTTAAGACCCGATGTCATTCCGTAAAGGGTTAGCGATCTATTAGGTTATGGAAAGAATCGTAATTGTCGTTTAAAAAGTAGGTGGCGTCGTCAGCAAATAGGGATTGTTTGATTTCTTCGTCAGGTTCTAGTGATATGCCTTTTATGTGTTTATTTGATTGGATGTGATGTGATAGATACTCGATGCAAATAATAAATAGCGATGATGAGAGTGGACATCCTTGTCGAACCCCTCTTTCGATGTTAAAACTGTTTGAAAAGAAGCCATTGTTAATGATTATACTATTAATATCGGTATAGAATAGTTTGACCCATTGAATGAGACTTTCACCAAAGTTCATATTTTCTAAGCAGGAGAACATAAATGAATGATCAAGCGAATCGAATGCCTTTTCAAAGTCTGCAAAGAATATTAGACCAGGACTATTTGAATTGTTGAAATAGTTTATGCATTCTTGGATAAGACGAACGTTTTCACCAATGTAGCGTCCTTTTATGAAACCAGATTGAGATTTTGAAATAATTGATGGTAATATTTTTTTTATTCTGTTTGCTATACTTTTAGTTGCAATTTTATAATCGTTGTTAAGTAAACTAATCGGGCGCCAGTTTGATAAGGATTCTAAGTTTTTTCCAGGTTTTGGAATAAGTGATATAATACCTTGTTTTGTAGCGTAGTTAAGTTTTCGTTGTTAAATGAATAGTTAAGTGAATTAATTAGATGTGTTTTTATATCATTCCAGAATATTTTATTAAATTCGATTGTGATGCCATCTGATCCTGGGCTTTTGTTATTTTGCATTTCTTTTAGGGCTAATCAAAATTCATATTCATTAAGTAATCCGTCGCACAGTTGTTTTTACTCCTGGTTTAAAGCGTGATGTGTATTTTTAAAGAGGGTGTTATTTTCAACATTTTTTCGTTTAAAGAGGGTTTAGAAAAATAAACGTTGATCTTCTAGTATTTGAGTTCTGTTTGTTATATCTTTGCCATTGACTACTAATTTGTGTACAGTTTTTTGTTCACTTCTACGTTTTTCAATGTTTGCGAAATATTTTGTGTTTTTTTCATTGTGTTCAACATGATGAGCACGCGCTCTAAGTATTATTCCATTGAGATGTGTATGATAGATTCCATCTAATATTTGTTTTTTTAATGTTATTTCATTTTCAATGTCGGTGGTATCATTTGTGTTTGTTTGATGCAATTGTTTTTCAAGTGTTTCAAGTGTTTCAATGGTTTCAGTTTCAAGTTTGTGTGTTTCTTTTTGTTTAAATGATGTGTATCTAATTGTTGCGTTACGTATATTTCCTTTAATTACTTCCCATAAGGTGTTTGGGTTTGCATCTTTATTATTTTGAACTGTATTTAATATTTCCTGTTTTATTTGTATTTGATATTGTGTATCTAATAAGACGCTGTTGTTAATTTTAAAGTATCCTGGGCCTCTTTCAGGTTGTATATTGTGCAGTTTAAGTTCAACTAGAGAGTGGTCAGTCATAAATCCTGGTTTTATGTTACATGTGTCAATAATGTTGCAAAGAGATTCAGATATTAAAAAATAGTCTAATCTACAAAATATTGTTGGTTTTGTGTTTGAGTGCCAGGTGAATTTGCTTTCGTTTGGATATATTGTACGCCAGATGTCTATCATATTGTAGTTTTCAATTATGTTATTTAAACTATTTCTATTTTTAGGATGAGTATAAAGGTTTCCATTCTTTTTGTCTAATAATGGGTTAAGAACAGTATTTAAATCACCACCGATTATAATGTTTTTATCTTGGTTATTAATTATGAAGGATTGTAATGTTTCGTAGAATGTGGAATCATCTATGTTGTGGCCGTAAACATTGATTAATGTTAATTCTGTTTCGTGTATTTTGATATCTATACTTGCTTGTCTGCCAATTATTATTTCGTTAAAGTTATTGACTGTGATCCCTATATTATTTTTTATCAGAAAGGCAATGCCTTGTTTATTAGTATGTTGTCCACTAAGATAGATGTCTCCGTCCCATTCATCTTTTAAGGTTTGTGCTAAAGTATGTGTCAAGTGACTTTCTTGTAGTAGGCATATACTATATTTTTTTTCGTCTAACCATTTGAAGATTTTAATGCGTTTGTCTTTATTTTTTAGCCCTTTTACGTTCAGAGTGCATAATTTAATCATTTAAAGAGAGGGAGGGTGTGTAAATATTATTATGTGGGTTTGTCCAGTAAGTTTCTATTTTAAAGATGTCCATACATACATACAAAAATAGAAAGCAAAAATAAGAGATACAAAAATATGAATATTCTATAGACATGAAGAAGTGAGAAGAAATAATCACAGAAGTGAGAAGAAAACACAATATAAAACTTGTCCCCAGTAGAGACATACAAAAAAGGTCAGTAAAATACAACATGTGAATATACAAAAACAAGCAAATGTGCTAATGCAAGGTAAATTGCCCTAAGTATAAGAAATAAATTATATGTATCTAATGTTCAATTATATACAATGATTTACCTTAAATCTTGTTAATGATTCTTCATAAGGTGAGGCAAAATTGAACCAAAATCAGTTCCCAATGACGGGTATGTTAATTTTTCAATTCCTGTTTTATTTTTTTGTGCGCCGATTTAAAATCATGTTGGCTTCATCGACTACATAACTTTTAAATCAATCCGCCAATGCAATCATAATAAGCAATTTTTTAAACATTGAAAAACATCTTAACATTTCATTATACAAACACAGTTTGATCAAAATATTATCTGCACTTACAATTGAAGCTTGGATGGAATATTATCTGATCAGGTCTGAATTTTAACACCTGTCGAGATAAGTCTTGAGATCCAACGTGCACAATGACGCCTGTCACGGCACCAAGCGTCTCATTGTCTCTGTTTAAAAAGTAAAAACGGATGTATACCTTTAGTTAAACAAACATTTATTCATTTATTATGTCACTGAAATTAATTGCGTTTTAACAAACAAATGATATATGAGTGTTCTTTCTGTATTGTATTGCTCTGCAGCAGCGAGCCGTTTATTTTCTGTTCGAAATCCCAAACTTACTCCCCATATGAACTGCTATTGACAAGTTTTTTCAATTATGGTATGTGTTCACACATAGCCGGATAAATAAACCATATTGTTTATTGAAAACGACAGTATCGTTATTAAAAAGCTATGTAGCTATTGCATACATCGGACATGGAAATTGAATTGTCACAGCCATGAACAAACATACGCAAAACAATGTGCTGCGCTGAGAATCCAACGTTGATCAATGATGGTTCCACCACAAATCGATACTGCCTTCTCGCGTTGTATTTGCACACGCACTTTCCAGGGGTATTGTCATGTAGATTGATGTTTGCCTGCAAAAAGTATTGATTATAGTGAAGGCCATGATTATCCTTTACTTTGGTCACGAAAACGTGGCCGGATACCTAAATATACTCATAAACTGTAATTCAGTCTTACATTCCATTATTTGCTTTGGGGGGGGGGCTAATTATAACTCCAGCAAGTTCACTTTGTTTACGTTCCAGAATAATGTTTTTAAATAATAATCATGGCTATATTTTGGTCATTACTCATAACAATACATACTTTTTTCTTTAGACTGCATATACTCCAGTATCTTCACTATACATAGGTTCTAGAATGATGTTTTGCAATTATTCTTAATGTCTGCATATTGGTCCCTACTCACCACATTTAGGGATACATTTAACTCCGGCATCCTCCGAGTGCTCACAGTTATGATTTCCAACACCGAAATGGCGACACGACATGATAGTTGTTTCGGTACCGTTACACTGCACGTCATCAAAATGGATACTCGAACTGCCTTGACCGAAGTGAGCCTTGATAAATGCTGTTCCACCCCTGTAAAATAATTCTGGGTTGATGATACGAAATTTGTTAAGGCCGGGAAAGTATGGCGTACCATATGGATCCATCGACGTAAAGATGGATGCACTGATGAAATAACGGATATATTGATATTATACTACTTCTATGTGTATTGGTTTGTCATATTATATTTACCCGTATCCAAGCATTCTGCAAATGACTGATGCATCCTTGTTGTCCCACGAATCATCACATACGGTACCGCGATGTTTCCCAATAAGTATTTATACACGCCTAGAATATTTATTGGGTCCATCAACCAACTCAGCGCGAACTTTTATTTAAAAAAAAAACAGGATTGTATTATTAACGATATAAACGCATGGAGTGATGACATTGATTCTGTAATTATACTTTTCTAATTATACATTTTTTCACTGGGGCAAAGTATGTAACAAAAAGTGTGTCCATTGTCTTTAATAATATCTTTAACATACTGAATGCCAGATCATTTTTGACAACATCACCGTCCGTGTTAACCCTTGCGTTAAAAAGATTGTCCATGTTGTGACAAGTTCTCAATCTAACTATTTCTCGCTTAAAAGGTTAAGACTGTAGAGCTTTTTACATAGAATAAGTACATCTCAATCGTCCAAAATACCACAACATTGGAGATTAAGATTTCAGTCATATAGTTGTTTATTTTTGTTTGGGCATTATTTAATCTCCCGCTGTAAAAAAGGTTTGGTCCTCGCAGGTAATAGCTATTATGTATCTTTTTAGTCACTTCTCAAACGTTCAATCTTCTGCTGAAAAAGGTATGGATTCAACAGGCAATTAATAAGGGGAATACTTTTGGTGGGCTTCAATCCAAAACTGAAAAAAAGTTTGGATTGAATAGGCATGATCATTTCTGTTGGCACTCTTTATTGTGGAATTGCACAAATCTATCGTTTATTTTTTTACTTATTTTTTGTTGGCATTTGCTATTCTACAATCTACAACCTATAGTGGACTTGTGGCGGAACGATTATTGAAAATACATCCATGTTGCTTTATATTGTTACTGAATTGTTTTTTGGTCGATCAAAATGACTTCATTTCTTTACCTACATCGCAATTCGGCAATTCTGGAACCCAAATGGAATCGGTTCAAGTAGAATCATAACCTGGGATACCTTTTGGTTCGATGCACTCTGCATGTACCTAGGAAAGGAAAATAAAAAGGTGATTAGGTGATTTCTGTTCACTAATTATATAGGTCTTAACGCAAGTATATATGACACGTAATATTTGTTAAGCCTGTCTCAGTTGCATTTGAAGCAATAACGTTACACAGAAAGTAAGTTCCTGTATTAAAGTATATAGGGATATATATATATGTGTGTGTGTGTGTGTGTCCACAAGCATTTTGCTAGGGACGCAAACAAGCATGACTTGTTGTGGCCATGAAACGCGGCTAAAATGTTTATATCAATGTGCGAGTTTGCTTCGAGTAGCAAGTATTCTGTCTAAGAAAAGAGAAATAGAAATGGAAAAAATTATGTGATAGCATTCTTATTATGGTATATACAAGTTGAGCTTGTCGTTTTATTTGAGAGATTATCACAATTAACATTCAGATATTACATTTATTGTCGAAATGATTATTGATATTTATTTCATATAATGAATGCTAATATTATTGCGTATAGAAATGTTTAAATTACTAAAATAAATTAGAATATGTCGGAATCCAAACAGTGGTACTCAACCGAAACTGTTTGGGAAAATGCGTAGGTACTGAATCACAGGTACTCAATGGGATTTCGAGAAAACTCGAACACCGACGTAACGCTTACGATTAATCCCGAGTTTACGTAATCCGTGGTTTGGTCAAATCCGTTCGCAGTAATGTTCGGTTTGAAGTCATATCGGGACGTGATGTACACACAGCGATCTAGATAGAAACAGAACTTGTTTTTATTTACACACATTGGTACTTAAATATCAACGGATCCGATTAAAAAATCCTGAAATACACCAATATTATGGGAGATTATAACGTTTAAATGCATTTCCATATCATAATTCGATTAAAACTATCGTATTCAGCGAGCATACAGCCGATAACTATGCCGATTTTTCGCACTTCGTGATCGAGTCGACATTTTTGTTTAAACCGGAAGTGACGTATGAGTTAACCACTTGCTACGAGTTCATAACAAAGGAAACGGTATCAGCTTTTGTCTTTTTAAAGTCCGTCATATAACGTGTTTTTATTTTTCGTAGTACACACACACACAGGACATCGCATATTGACTGTTTAAGTATTTAATTATAATTTAATCAGACAAATATAAATGACACATTGAAAAGATATAATTATTCCCTGAAACTGATCGACGTACGAATGCCAGTCCAAATTTACTAACCGTTCAAGTTCAACACTTCAACAACGTACTAGTTGAAATAAATAATGTTGATTTGAAATGAATAATTCTTACGTAAATGGTCGCGTCATTTAATACTAAACGGCCACCGGAAAAACTTTGCGAAACCGAAATTTCGCAAACTTAAGTACCCTTTTTCTTGAAGGTTTGCTTATTTGTGATAAAGTATAAGATAAAAGTCTAACTTGTGATTAATTATTAGTTATTTTTGCTTGTTAAATGCGTTTTCTTCACTATGAACTTTATTTGCAAAGTTGTGGGTCCCATGGGATTTTTGTATTTTCCCATGGGATTTTTCATTAACCCATGGGAATTTTGGTTTATCCCATGGGATTTTTCTCCAGCTTTTTTTATGGGAGAAAAAATCCCATGGGTTTTTCAAAAACATAAAACACGTTCGTTTGTGCTTAGTTATCGATTTTAAGCATTGTTAAAGCATTTGTGCTTATTTTCGTTCAATTTACTTTGATAGAAAAAAAATCCCATTTTTTATGGGAAAAAAAAATCCCATGGGATTTTTTCTGATTTTTAGAGATTAAGTCATGTAACCTTCAGAAACACTACCTTTTAACAAATGATGAGCATTTCTCGCGATTTCAACGCGTTAAATCGTGTTTTAAAAAAATAAAAAAATCCCATGGGATTTTTTTGTCCCATGGGATTTTTTTTTCCCCATGGGATTTTTTTTCAAATGGGATTTTTTTTAAGGTATAAGTTTCTAAAAGCTATATAATAATAATAATAATAATAATAATAATAATAATAATAATAATAATAATAATAATCGTGCTCAATATGATGAATTTGTACTTTTAAGCGACTAACATTTTTATTCGAGCCGATCGTCGAGTCCGAATGGTGAGTATAAGAGCAATTTACCAGTACAAATAAATCTCACTTGTGTAGAGAACGCTACCGTACTATAAAATAATCTTGATAATAAGTCATATCATTTCTCGACAGAAAATGAAAACAGTATCCATATTGATGTCAGCAATGTCCCCTGCTATGATAAATATTGACAAAATGAAAAACCTTGACAATAATTCCGTGTCGAATACGCATTAGATTATAGCAATCAAATTCATATAAGCATTGATAAGATAATATGCGAAAATGGGTCTTATGTCAAATACGGCCAGCGTAGCTCCATTCCATAATGTCCGGTATTAAGTCACGTCAAGTTTTGTGGTCGAATTATAGCATAATAATCATTTTCACATTACGCGAATCATATGAGTTTCCCTACATATATTGTGTTAACATTTATGTTACACTAATGTGCGATCATGAAAAGGGGATTTCGGTAATTCTACATTCGCCCGCCCAGTACCGAAATCCCCATATTTACGCCTTAAAGGGTCAATAGGTCATCGGTATGAATGGTTTTTGACTTCACATGAATGTTAAGGTGCAAAAAAAATGATATTAATTTTAATTATTAAGCACTCTTGACAGCATTAAGTTGCCTCTCAGTGGGGATTTCGGTAATTCTACACTAGAACTTAAACGCGCGCCGGTACCGAAATCCTGCTGTACAAACCTTCAAGTGTCAACAAAATTATTATAGTGTTTTTTTTCATTAGCAACCAGTGACATGTATTATCTCCCATTCGGTTACTTCTTTTGGAAAATAATTAGCGGGGATTTCGGTACTGCTACATTCGTACGCCCAGAGCCGAAATCACCCATGTTTACGCCACTCCCCCATATCACGCCTTAAAGGGCCTATATGTCATTATGTTTGGGTTTTGGCTTTGCATTAATGTTGATTTGTACACAATCATATTAGTGTTAATCATTTAAACACTCTTATCAGAATATTGTTTACATTATTAAATAGTTTATTAATGTGAAAAATGTGTAAACGAATGTACAAAAAGGTAAAATGTACATTTAAAACATTGGTTACACAAAAGTATATGTAAATATAACATGACATAGTAATAATAAGTCTTCAGAAAGTATTTTCCAAACAAATCTGATGAAACAAATGATATCGTACTACCTTATTTACAATATGCTATATACTTTTGCAATTTAGTTATCAATGTTTAATCAAAGCATAAATCAGCATATGTTGCCTCTTAGCGGGGATTTCGGTAATTCTTAACAAGCACATAAACCCGCGCCGGTACCGAAATCCCCGCTGTACAAACCTTCAAGTGTAAAAAAATACTGATTTAGGTTTAAATAAAGGGAACAATAGTATTTTTGGCCACCAAAAAGCACTTCCGCGTCAACAAAACGATTGAAATTATGTCAGAAACCCAGCTTTTCATGGTATATATTGCAATACACCATCGGCCGCCGAGAGCGGAATACTGCGCTTGGCCGCTAAACAATGTGGATTGCATCAAATTAAATGTCAATTTTCGATTTTATTACAAAAATAAACACTGCTTTTTTATAAATATGTCAAGCACGTACACTTAACAAAAAATCGATATATCTTTATGTAATGTAGAAAAGTAAAGCGCTTTATATATAACAATGTTTTATAATGTCTCTCTGGTTGAGAAAAAAAACTAAACAAAACCATGTAGAACATATAATATGTTTTCATAATTAACAAGAAATATCTTTAAAAAAGATATACGGCGTTGATTGTGGTTGTAGTTTATGGAAGGTAAAGATTTAAATGAATGAGATCAAGGATAGCTAATATTTTTTTCTGTGCAGTTTTTAGCTGCATCAAACGCAGTACGGGATGTTACGCGGAGTTTTCGCGGCTTTTTTTTACATTATTACATATTGTTGGTGATAAACCGATAGATACAAAACAGAAAACCAAAGTCAACCGGCCACACGCGAAGTCTCCGTACATATTTTAAATATGTATACGCGCGTTCTTCGAACAAACCTGTTTGAGTGGTTTATCGGGCATTGCTACGTGTATTTGATTCGATTATTAACAGTATCGAGAATCATCGCGCTCATACTAAATACATTAGTCAATATGCTGCAATAATACATTAGTAAATATGATGGAATAATTCTTGTTAATTAATTAAAAATAATATTTATCATGGTATTGCTGAAAACATTTTAAGAATCTATTATTGACATGCCATAAAATAATATCGCTAGATATCTTCATTTCACATCTTTCTGGTGGTAAAGAAAATTCCAGTTCACCTAGTTCACGCTATAGCGTCTTTATTATATAACTATTATGTTACTGACCGCGAACTCCGAACAGCACATAAGGTCTGACCTGTATATAAACTCTGACATTCAAACACACTAACCGCGAACTGACCCCTTATACCTCGCGGGTTGAAATGCAATGCATTAAAGTGAGGCATCGCTTCCACTGCTCTGTATACTTTTACATATAACATGTTGACAGGAATATGGAAGTCAGTACTAAATATGAGAACATGGCCTTTAAGTACACAACGTTCTCGCGCTGAAAATCCTCTGAAAATAAAAGGTGCACGCACAAACTGTATTGATGTCGAGATTGAGTGTAAAACTGTTCTATCTATTAAGCCTTTTTATTAGAGATTAAACTGTTTCATGCTGAACACGCAGTAAAACAGTGTTACAAAGACGCGGACATGTTTCCAATGTTCTAGTGGTATTATCAAATCAGCCAATGCAGTCAATGAAGTGTATTCATCTGTACTTGGCCGCGGGAAGTTTTATTTGAATTCTATTGGACGCTAACAAAGGTCAGGCTAAGGTGAAAAGCTGGCGTATTCAGCTAACGCCGAAAAAAAATATTTAATGATGCACGTGATGTTTTATAATTGATAAAAGTTCACGTGTCATTGAACGAGTTAAGGGAGAGATGCGAATTAAATTACACATAATTAAAAACGGATACTATACTGTCAGCTTGATTTATAAATTGTGTTCCATCGCGCCAATATATTCATTGTTCCATGAAATTTTGTATAAAAGCAAAACGATTGAAATTATGTCAGAAATCCTGCTTTTCACATGAAATGATCTTTAACACTTTATTTATTCCAATCAGGTAAATAACAAATACAATAATAGGGGAAGTCTATACTGTGTATTAGAAACTTGTTGTGGTGATCCCTATCTTATCCGCTCAATACACATCCACCTGGCTACTGTACAGAAAAAAATAGATTTACTTCCAAAATAACTGATTTCATTAATTGCTAACTTGTTATCTACATTTTAAATTAACAACGATAATGGATCAACATCACCGTTGCACAATTATTAAGTTCACAGTAATCTGTACTTTAAATAGATAGCCTAATTAAAGACGGTGCTAATAAAGAACAAAGCGTGAATGTGGATATTAAGAAATTAGATCCTTTTTTGCATGACACTGGCAGTATATCATTTTATCTTATATAAATAAGCCACATTTAAGACATGGATAAAATTAAAATAAGACACATTTGCATCTTTCATTTCTTGAAAAAAACAAATAAGCACGCAGTCACATATAAATAAGATACATTGAAGACACAGAAAAAAATAAATAAGACACATTTGCATCTTTCACTAAATTTTCTTGAAAAAACATGTGAAACTGAAGAAAAACATTTATTACTGACACATTATTCTAAAAGTCGACTGACAACTTAAGTTCAAAGAGGGATTTACAATTAAATAAGATCCATTTTCGCATGATGCTGGTTGTAGAGCAAGCAATACATTTCTTACTGACACATTATTCTAAAAGTCGACAGGCAACATAAATTCAAAGAGGGAACCACAATTAAATAAGATCAATTTTCGCATGATACTGGTTGTATAGCAAGTAGTCACATATTAATTACAGCTTGCATTAGTTGCAATAATTTTGTTAAGTGCGCGTGCTTCTGAACGTTGCGTTAAGCGAGAGTGTTGTCATTTTGTTAGTTTTATATTTTGGTATTATGTATGATTATTGCTTGTTTTGAATTTGAAATAAACGCTTTCTGGCAAATAAGCATCGTCTTAATTTTAATACAAATAATGAACATTTGACATACAAAATGTCCAATAACATACCTGCAATAACATTATATATATGTTAATTTCTTTGCATGTTTATACCGAAATTATAGCCGACATCGGGGAAATTTTGTGACACACTTTAACACATCAAACATGCATGATAGTTCTTTTTTCATATGATATTCCCCTGGTTGCTTACCGGTGTATTGGTGCAGTTGATAACCCCGCCGGGACTACAGTAGGGTGCTAATACACACGTGTATCGTGTTCAATACAATCGTCTTAATTTTAATACAAATAATGAACATTTGACATACAAAATGTCCAATAACATATCGGCATTAACATTATATATATATATGTTAATTTCTGTGCATGTTTATACCGAAATTATAGCCGACATCGGCAGTTAGGGAAATTTTGTGACACACTTTAACAAATCAAACATGCATGATAGTTCTTTTTTCATATGATATTCCCCTGGTTGATTACCGGTGTATTGGTGCAGTTGATAACCCCGCCGGGACTACAGTAGGGTGCTAATACACACGTGTATCGTGTTCAATACCCGATCCATGCTACAACGTGTAAGAACGGGAATTTCTGTAATTCTACCTTTTTAAGCTTGCGCACCTCTAATGGGCACATATCCAAATATAATTTAATTAATTATTTTCCTAATCAGCATCATTTCACTAAACTACATGCAAATTTGTAGGTAGGCTTTCCACGCTTAAAAAAAATAAACCGATTTTTTCAAAACCACCCTCACGCTCGGCTTTTGTCCAGTTTATTTTCACCCCTGGGGTATATAAAAGTTCCATAATTCATTCAAATTTCCAAATATGGGCATGCAGTTGGTGTGTACAGATGCAGTAAAGGTGTTTAAAGTTTAAACAAGATGAAATAAGTATTCTTTTAAAGACATTTATTTTTTACAAATTTTAATCTATGGAATAGCGCCATGAAATGTAAGTGATTTCAGCCAAGTAAAAATTGGGTCGGTTAAAAACAAAGTGTCATAAAATTCAAAATAGTATCATTTAAGTTATATTTTAAACTAAGTTTTTATAGAAACACTATATACAGCAAAAATACCAAAAAATAGACAGATTTACCGTTTACTTTTTGAAATAAAAATAAAAATGAAACATGCATCATTCGTATTTTCAGCAGTAAATTAATCAATTTAGCCATAACGTTGTTTTAATTTTAAAATTGAAGGATGTGCATACAATTTTCAACATATTTAACAATAAACATAGCTTATGTGCTATATTAAATCAAATTACGTTAGAAAAGAAATAAAACGCGTCGCAAAAAGTATGCGATGTCGGCAGGAATCGAACCTGCGCGGGAAAATCCCAAAAGATTGTCTTATTCATCGCCTTACCCACTCGGCCACGACAACTTCACATCTGTGTCCTTAAATTAGATATATATAAGTAAACAGGTAAAAAGGCTCGCTCGATCTTTGAAGAAATCGCGAAATCGTATTTTGCAGATGATAATTGGATCAAAGTCAATATTTATAGTGAAAATAATGTAATCTAAATGAATAAGTTAAACATATATCAAAATTCGAAGTTTGAAAAAAATAAAATGCATCTCTCGGAAATAAGCGATCATTGAAGATCGGCAATGGCTTATGTATGAAGTGAAAGGAGAGTTGAAAGTTTCCATTTTGCACGTTAATGATTCTGATAATATGGTGACAAAGGCAGCAGTCCTATGTAGTATTGTGTTTGACCGGAGAGTAGAGTGATCTGTGTCGGTATTGGGCGCTCTGAGGGCGCAATCCGGCTACATAGGTACATATGAACCTCTTGTGGCTATAGTCCATGGATCGGGTTCGGCAGACAGGGAACATGTAAATTTTTATATGTATGTTTTATATCTTAATTACCTAAACGTATATTTATCCTGATTACTTATTTACTGAGGTTTGAGTTAGTCGCAATGATTGTAGATACGTTGTACTATATTTAGTAAGTATTTGGAGGACGAGTGGCACGGGCACGCGCTTTATTGTCACTTATGCAAGGAACGCGTTTTGTTTATATACGTATTTTTGATATTCCGATAGGCTTAAGGGAGGTAACTTATTCAAGTAAAACGCGATATTTTTTGCGATGCCTTTTTATAACTCTTGTTTAATTAATTACATACGAATATACAGCTAAATTTAAGATGATTTTTACCAGAAAAAAAATTCGGAGAAAGATATATTGAGATTTTGATATTCCATAGAATGCGAGTCTCCATATATATTTTCTATTGCAGGGGAGGTAATTTAAAATTTTTAAAGTCTCCGAATTGGTCTTTGTTGTATCTATTTACGTTTATTTTCAAGCTAATGGCGATTAAAAAATTAATTATTATTAGTATGTGCTCACATGGATATTGGTACGGATATATCGTGTTCATATAACTGTTACTACATCCATTTCATTCATCATTCAGGTCGGGCTACACAAATCACGTGAAAAGGCCAGTTGGACCTGTAAACAAACTCTCATACACACTCTTCACTCATCGTGGCGCTCTCGCATGTCTGAGGCGATATATAATACTGTATTCGCTGGTATTTTCGGTTGATATGTTTGATTGCTTAGGACGCAATGAATATAGTGTATTTATATTTAATCGAAGTGAGCTCATTGTTGTTTCTGGCGGTATTCAATTTCTGGTAATAGTTTCGCGATTAAAGACGTCGGTTCTCGGTTAGGTGTGGAATGTTCTTATTTGTTAATGTGCCAAGTGCTTAAAGGCGGTTTATCGCACTTTATTAGTCGGCGTTTCATGAGAATGGGTAATAAATGCAAATCAGTAGGTGCTTAGAAGACTTAAGTACAGCAAGAACCACAACTCACTCTGCTAGGAACGATTACCACTGCCTGTCTGCAGCAGACGACAAATGATTCTGCTCTAGCAGTGAATGTATATACCAGCTTGTAACCGCCATTGGCCAGTCTAGTGTTTATCATTAAAATATGCACATATTGGCTGCTTTCATGGAAAACGAGGCTTAATGCACGTCAAATAAGATTAGCCTGTGCACAATGATAAGCATATGCAATGCGAACAAGCTAATCAAGGACGACAACAGCGAACAACTTCAGTACCTTCAGCGCTTTGATTTATAATATACATTATGCCCTATGTTATATGGCGTATAGCTACTAATATATGTGTGTATAAAATATGTTAACCGTCTTTATTTTTTAAATAAATGAAATCATACTGAAACTCTACGAATTGAGGATTTACATGTTTTTATGAGCTGTCAAAGATTATTACGAGCAACAATTATTATCTTTTTTAATGCAGACACTTTAAAAGACTGTGGGTGCGGACCCAGGATCCTGCGATAAATCAAACGGAAAGGTACTTTAGGTACTTAAGCTACGTTGAAGAAACTCGGACATTGTTGACGCCCTGTCTTCAATAAATACTGTTTTTGAGTGAGGTAAAACTTACAAATGTATTTGTTAGCCAATTGACGTGTATCGTGGTATTTTGAAATTATTTTTAAAATAACTGGGCTAAGCATTGGTTTCGGTAGAAAAGTACTGCAACAATTTCGCTAGATTTGAACACATTTTAACACTCCGCATTATGATATTTTGATTCAATTTTTCATATTTATTCCAAGAGAGTTTTCATTTGACCGCCTTGCGGATACAGATCCATTAGCATGTGCTTGTGTATTATAATAACAATTAATGAGTTAATTTACTACTTACAGTATCGTTATTTTCATCAACATCATCGTTATCATCGTTATCATCGTTATCATCATCATGATCATCAACATAATCATCATCTCATCATTATCATCATCATCATCATCATTATCATCATCAACATCATCATCATCATCATCATCATCATCATCATCATCATCATCATCATCATCATCATCATCATCATCATCGTCATCATCATCGTCATCATCATCGTCATCATCATCATCATCATCATCGTCGTCGTCGTCGTCGTCGTCGTCGCCCTCGTCCTCGTCCTCGTCCTGCTCCTCCGCCTCCACCGCATCATCAGCAGCAGCATCGTCATCAGCAACAGCAGCAGCATTATCGTCACTATCACCAACAACATCGTTATGGTCGTCATCGTCGTGATCATCATCATCAGTGTCATCATCATCATCATCATCGTCATTGTTATCGTCGTTGTTCTCCTCCTCGTCGTCGTCATCGTCATCATCGTCGTCATCGTCATTCTCATCATGAACAATTTCAACAACCGTGAAACCTATCGCTCAGCTCATTTTTGCAGTGAATTCGGATGTTATATCAAATATTTTTGTTTAATAGAGTTTGCTGCTTAATGTATTAATAACTAAATAATAATGTTGATAATATTGAAAATAAATGGTTTCAATTTTATTTATCCGTTTAAGATGCAGTATTTGACCAAGTCAATTTGTCGCTAAAAGTATTCATTACACATTCAATCCAAAAAGCGTTACGAGTTGCTATTGAAACTATACTCGCATTCCGATAAAAATGGTGTCTGTATTAGGGCCTGTTTAATTTCTACGCTTCATTGCAATTCATAAAAATATTTTTAAGGGTACCGGTATATCTAGACACACTCTGTTATCCAAACAATCCTTGTGATCATAAACAAATAAACAATGAAATATAAATAAAATTAGATGATAAAAAATGGTATCTTCCTTTTTGCTGTTGCTAGTTATCAACAGAGTAGCAAAACTTTTAAATATAAATTATATTCAATTCATAGCACGCTTAAAGATGTGAAGTTTATCTAAATCTATAAGCACAAACATATTTATGTTTGTTAATACAAAGCTGTAGCAGTTTTCTGATTGCGCTTGAAAAGATGTGATTGTTGTTGTTGCATTAATAGTATCATTAGTTTGTATTTCCAGATTAGGTATTCCACCATACATTTTGTTTTTAATCAGATGTCTTATAATTGGCATTGCAATATTTCAATAACGAGTAATCAACACAATTGACTTTATGTATTTTTAATTGTTTATCCATATTATCATTAACACTTGAGGGAAAAATAAGCTGTGTCATTTTTTATTTTTTATTTTACTTATGGTTCAGACAACTCTGTTTTTACTCTATGCCGTAATAATTATAAGTTTCCGTTCACTTAAAGATATTGTTTTTCGTGTTGGAAAATTTAAATACGAAAAATATTTAGAGACAAGTGTGTTATGTTTGTTTGTCAATTATTTAATTGAAGTAGAAATAATACATCAGTGTACATAATTTTATTGTGTTGTTCCCTTCGTTCTTTACTTTAAAAATACAACTTAACAGCTTTGCAATCAACTGAAATAATATATAAAAAGTAAAAACAATAAACGTTTGGCTTTCTTAATACGATATCATTTCAAACGCTGTTGGAAGGAACCATTGCTTATTAGAGGTTTACAAGGTAATTTACCCAAGTACGCAAATGTAATGGTCGATTGCCCTTAGGCATGATTCTGTTTTATTACTTTAATCCGGATGTAAAAATGCATGACCGAAGGGTCGTCAGATAAGCAAAAACAGGGCCAAAATCTGATAAAATAGCGCTGTTTAACTGACTGTACGAAAATCCGTATGTCCGAAAATTTAGAATCATGAAAACATAAATATTTTGGCTTAAAAAGGAAATGTAAGAAAATTTAGAATGTAAGAGAAAATACGGTGGTTTTATGGTGTTTAAATCGATTAGAAATAGCAAAACCTAAAGACATTATCTCAAGTGTGATTTTCAAAAGATTTTATATGAATGTACACACACGGTAAAACTAGTCTATTAAAATGCAATACCTTCATTGGTTCTCATGTTTTTAATATTTATTAAACATAGGTATTTGTGAACACTTGTTGTTATATAATATTGAAATGTACACGCATACTGAACATAAAATCATTAGCATAACGGCTAAGTTGGTTTTAATATAAATTGAAATCAATCTTAATTAAAGCTTGAGTGGTTGGTTTGTAATAAGTTTGGTAAATGTTGCTGTAGGATATGTATGCACAATAAATACTAACGCTCTGGCATATTGTGATGGTGATATGATTATATATTGCACAATGAATATGTGATGATGTTCTTGTGATAATATTGAGGCTATAATTAGTTTTTGAATTAAGCTAGCTAATTTCAAATAAGATACAAACACATCCCAATCCTAAAATTATCAGTAAGTTATAGTATTGTTTGCCTCTAGGCGCATAATTAATTGAAGGCCTAGTTTATCTGTTAATCCTCGCCCCATGTGGTGTCCCAGTGGGTACACTGATATTAATACACGATGTATTGGTCCACAATTAAATCTCTTATAAAAACATGTCTCTCAGGTGACTGAAAAATGGCTGTGTAGATATAACAAATACTACTACAACGGAGACTAAGATAACACATGTTACAATTAATGTGTCTTCCTTGCGTTCTTCTTATACGACAAACACTTCTAAAACAAAAAAACAAAAAGCCGCTACTGCTACTGCTTCGGCTACTCTTACTGCTACTGCTACTGCTACTGCTGCCGCTGCCGCTGCCACTGCCACTGCCGCTGCCACTGCCGCTGCCACTGCCGCTGCCACTGCCGCTGCCACTGCCGCTGCCAGTGCTGCTGCTGCTGCTGCTACTGATAGTGCTACTGCTACTGCCACTGCTACTGCCACTGCTACTGCCACTGCCACTGCCACTGCCGCTGCTGCTGCTACTGATAGTGCTACTGCTACTGCTGCTGCTGCTGCTGCTTCTGCTGCTGTTGCTACTGCTACTGTTAATGCTACGGATACGGCTACTGATACGGCTACTGCTACTGCTACTTCTACTGCTACTTCTACTGCTACTGCTAGTGCTACTGCTACTGCTACTGCTACTGATTCTGCTACTGATTCTGCTGCTGCTGCTGCTGCTACTGCTGCTGCTGCTGCTACTGCTACTAATGATAATAATTCTCCTTCTACTTCTCTTTCTACTATTGCTAGCGATGCTTCATAATTTATTTTTAAATGTATCATTTTGTTAAAACAGGAAAGAACTGTTATATATATTTTCTTAAAGGTGTAAAGAATCTAAACTTTTCTGCGATTAAAGTTTTATTTAACTGGATTAGTATAGGCCACATAACAGACGCTATTGTACTGATTTGTACTAAACACCATTTTGTCATAATCAACAGTTTTTACATGCCGCAGTTTCCTTGGAAGTTAACCTTTGATTGGAGTTATGTATAAAACATTAACAAGGTATTTGTTGACAGTTTGTCCTGTCACAATTATATATTAGTTGAGCCAAACGTGTGATAAAGATCCCTTTTGGGGTGGCGATAAATACTATTTATATTGTTCAACAGTGGGAGACTGAGAAAACATATGTTACAATTAATTTGTCTACTTTGTCTGCTTCTTCTATATATATTTTTCTTGCTAATCGTTTAAGATTAGTTTTAGTTAAGTAGGTATATCAATTTACATTTTTTGATAGATATTTATTTGGATAGTAATAGTATGTTTTATTTGACTTGACATCATTGAACAGGTTTATTCATTGATAAGATCGGGATCTCCACAGGTGTTTAATCTCGATTGTTAGGTGGGGAGAAGGGTCCGAATGATAATGTTGTCGTCGGCTTACGAATCACATTTCACAAGTTTTAGACAAATATGCATACGTTATAAACCTAATTTAAGTATTACATAGATAATAACTTATCTTTATTTTGATGAACTACGTTTAAGGTATAAAACTATAATTATCTATGCGTTGTGTGCCGCAAACATACCATCTTGCTTTTTTAAATTTGATCACAACGGTCCGAAGTTATAAACATTCATTATGCATGGTTGCTAAAGCACAGTGTATACTAACTACCCTATGTTTATTGTTGTTTGCTAGGGTTATTTTTTTATTGGGGGGGGGGGGGGGCTTTTATAGAAGATTTCAACTAGTCCTTCAATTAACGAAAAAAAAAATATTGGTATAGGAAATATAAAAGAGTAATAGACAGCTTCATTCATGCTGTTCTATTATGGTGTTTTAACGCATATAATTATGTATGGTTGATGAAGCACATTGTATGCTACCGATGTTTATTGTTGTTTGATGATGATGTTAAGTTGGTGTTGCTGTTGTTGTTAATGATGATGATGATGAGGAGGAGGAAGAAGAAGAAGAAGAAGAAGATGATGATGATGGTGGTGGTGGTAGTAGTGACGACGACGACGATGATGATGATTTTGATTATGATAATGAGATTTGAATTAAATTAATGCGCAAAGATTTTTCTTTTTAGCGGCCAAGTGCAGATATCTGCGCTCGGCCGCTGTAAGGGTTATGTAATATTTGCAATCTACATAGGAGTCAATAGCAGATATCAAGCACCATATGCTTATGAGAAACAAAAGCAAAATATTGGCAATCGCTGAAATCTCGAATATGACTTAATCATTTTATTAAATGAAAACCGGTAACTATTTTAAACGGTTATTATATTGCAACAACTTAGCGTTGTTTATCCAAAAGACCATTGTTATAATAACAGGGACGTCAATAGGCCAAACTATTCAGGAAATATGATTTGAGTCGTCAAGGATAGATTTTGAGATCAATGTACGTCCGATGAGATTTAAAGGGAGTTGGAGGCGTAGGGACAGATTCGTTTGAGTACGCGATCATTTGAGAACAAATAATGTTGAAGCTTTATCGGAATTCCGGAAATTTGCGATCGGTACCGATTTTTCCTGGTTCTTTTTTATTGATTCTGATAAGTTAGCGGCCGGCACGGACATGAATATTAACTGACGAAAACTTCTTCGCTACTTTCCGAAAATCTTCGACATGTTGCAAATATCCGTAATATTCCGCATTGTACTCACCAGAAATTGCAACTAGAAAGACTACAATAAATCAATTAGCTACGGCTCGGGCGGGGATTTACCTTTTATCCCTGTAAGGGACCTAATGCCCCAGACTACCGGCTATTTTTTCCGGAATTCGAACTTGATACACTTGATATCCCTGAATTAAATATTTATATCCGCAATTTTGATCTCTAGAGTGCTGACTGTTAGTATTGTATTTGACTGGAATGACTGTCGATTATGTGTTTTTAAGATTAAAACAAGCTTACGAAGAACTTTGTGTTTGCTTTTTTGTAAGCTTTCTTTTTTAAAATGTATTGTCCGCCACGGACGCAACAATTGACCAAATGTACCAGATTGTTGTCTCTTTAAAGTGCTATGTTTTTACTGCCGTGATATCTTTAACAAACTACACATTATTGATCGTGGACGTTTTATACTCTTATTGAATTTGTTTCCCCAAAATATGCTCTTCTATTAGTAGATGTTTAGGTGACGATGTTCTAATTATAGATCTTACACGGCCAAGAAACACTAGATAGGTCTTTGCAAAGAGAGCTGTTGGATATCGTGAATGCGTTCAATGTGGCCTGTTTATTTCAGAAAGCTATGTGCAATGTTTTATGGGGATTTCTATCAAATTGCCAATTGCAAAATTTGATTTAATTCATTCGGACCTACAAGCGGGAAACTTCTTCATTAAAATTCAATGGGCTTTTAAGAAGTTCGTTGAAAGGCCAAATTTGACGTTAAACAGCAACGCCGAAAAAATTGCTACTCAGTCTTATTTATCACTTTTTTTGTAAGATTTACCAGTAGACGTTCTTCCGTGAAATTAAGCAAACACACAGTGCCGACAAATATGGAAGGGTATTTAGGTAAAAATTACATCTTTCTTTGTGACTGTGTCATGATTCTTGACGGTACTTTCAATTAATATGTAGACACCTTTTCATGCTTGATGACACTTACATCTTGCCTGATGTCCAATGTCTATTTACATTCTGCTTAATGGTATCATGCATGTATACAGATGCAACATTTTTGTTCGTTAATTGCATGCTGCATATGTGTATGTTAGTTTGTGAAGAGAGACTTGTGCAATAGGCGCAGTGCATAATGGAATCAAATATTAATGCGTTTAATAAATTAACGCGATGGTAAGATGTGAGTTTCACCCAAGCACAAAGCAACATACTATCATGCATGATACAATGATGTCAATTGACAGTCATTCCGAAATGCTACGGAGGACTACGGAAATTTACGGCGTATAACGGAAATTTTATGTTATAGGAGAAGTTGCGCACCTTTGTAAGATATTTGCTACTGAACCGAAATTAACCGCGTGTTTGTAGACTTAACTTTTTTTTGGTTAATGACTAACCATAATTTTTGTACAGTAATTTACCTTCAATAACCAAAGAAAGTCTATGGATATATTTCAATATATGCTACTAATGCATGTATGCAGAGCTCCAGATAAGACGCTTAAAGTCGTAAACAATTGAATTATATTTAGTAAAAAAGTAGACTTAAATTCTGTGCGTACGGTTACACATTGGAAAAATAAAATAAGAATTCAAAATGTGTGATCATTCGTAAAACTCAATATCAATGCATATAATGTAAACATTTTATCAATGAGTTCCCACTCGTCTAGGCCCTCATTACAATTATGAAATCAACAGCACTTTAACGTTATTATGAATAACAGACCATCTTTACAACAGTCGAAAAGCCGAACGTTTTCCATTATCTGGTCCTTTTATCGCAAAAAGTCTGCTGTAACCCGGCAATTGTCATGAGCTCTTCTTAGACTATAAACCTAAATGCGGATGTGCCAAAAATTATATTTACCTGAAAAAAAAGAATTAATAATAGAATTTAAGGCTGGATTATTATAGAGTGTAAACCAAGATTTTGCTGAAAAAGTTATCTGGAACTTTGCATGTATGTTGAGAGGAAATCGATTACATAATTTCAAATTTACTAGAGTACTTTTATATTGCACCACATAAAATGCTATAAAACTATAATATTGAAGTGCACATATAAACTTTATTATAGATGGGTAGGTATTTCGTGTCAATCTCTTTCACATATGAAAGAGCTGTTGGTCATGCTGCTTTAAGTACATATATATGCATGACACAATTTAGATTAAGCAAAATAAAACACAAGATATTTGCCAAGAGTCAAATATATACGAGCAGTAAGAGCGTAATCGTGCACAGCGAGACTTACTCATGTAGAATTGAAACTCTTATTGCTTTCTTTCGAAATAATTTCATGTGTCCGATCTAATATGCAATATGCCCGGTGTTTTTTTGCGGATTAATGTTCCGTTTTAGATCCATAATTAACGAATGCCTCAATATTTTCAAAAAATAACCCCGGAATAATGTTCACCGACATTTTTTCATACAGATTGGATATAAATATTATAGAGCTTAACAAAAAATACATTAAGCCCTGTTCTCCCGGCACACGTGCTGGACACACAGGTGGTTAGCGTGTGGCTATGATAATAATTAGTGAAAACATCTTTTTGAATGATACATAATCATATTAAAACTAAAAATCAAATTTTCTATAAAAAAAAATCACTATCGTTTTATATATAACAAGGTATCCAACTCGAAATCATCCGAAAACGGGTTTGCATCGTTTTGAGCAGCCATTACTAAATTAATTTTGCAGCGATTTTCATGACCCGGTCTTATTCAACGCAGAAATGAATTTCCTTTTAAGAAATGTATATATATATTGTTATATTTCTACACATGCTGGGTCAAATTTTAAGAAATAAAGCTATACATACTTCGCTTGACCCAATTGTGATCGATCAGACCGTATTTATGAATGAAATCTCCAGTTGTAAAGACACAACTCCGCATTGGAGCAATGAAATCACTCTTGTGTTTAAAATGTCAGTTGGTTGAAATGTATGTAAACAAAGGGTTGAAAATGCGCTGGACAGTTAGTTTTGATGCATAATTCTACGGCAAGCACGGTAAGAATGTTTTTTTTTCATACGTTTTATTGAATTATGGTATCGAGGTTCGTGAACTTTGCAGGGAAAATGCCCTTTTCCCCGTGAAGATTTCAGTCATGAATACTGTCTGATCGATCACAGCTGGGTCACGCGAGTTGTGTATCGTGTTATTTCTTAAAAGTTGACCCAGTATTTGTAAAAATATTGCAAGACATAAACATTTCCAGAAAGGAAATTTATTTCTGCGTTGAATAAGACCAAGATCGTGAAAATCGCTGCAAAATTGATGAAGTAATGGCTGTTTAAAACGATGCATCCCGTTTTCGGATGATTTCGAGTTGGATACCTTGTTGAATATATATTTAACTTATTTTTTTTAAGAAAAGTTGATTTTTCGTTATAATATGATTACTTATCATTCCAAAATATGTTTTCACTAATTAGTATTATAGCCACACGCTAACCACCTGTAGCTGGACACTTTTAAAAAACACTATACAAATTCAAGTACTTATGCACTTAATTGATTGTAAACGATGACGGTTGAAATCCGTGCGTGGGAATTTTTCTGGTAACCAAGAGCGACGTCAACGTTCATGACAAACCTGTTTATATGACATTTATTTATTGTTTTTTTCCAACTTGATTGAAAATTATGTTTTATGATATTTTAATACATGTAGATGAAGTAGTTGTTTTCTCAACGAGTAGTACAATAGTTGTACAGTACTTGACACGAGTACTTGTAACTTTCAGGTTTCTCTTTATACCACAGACATTATATAGTCATAAAATGATAAATATGTGTTTATAGAAATTGTAATTATAGCATGGTAAACAGACTAGAGAAATCTGAAAGTTTCACGCACAGGTCTGTGGCAATGGGGGTTTGGGCTACTTTATAAATATGAGGTCGATATGCAATGCACATCGGTAGATTACGTCGACTGTAATTATTTGGACTAGGGAAGGGCCACAATTCCAACACATCAGCCCCGTTATGTTCTGAATAAAATACATGTATCATTTTTTGCGTGCCAATTGCATCTTACAAATATCAAAAACATTCACGGCAGTCAATTCATTGTGTAAACCTACTGGTCTTCATGGCAATAATGAACGTATTTAGTTTAATGGAGATTATATAACGAAGGGATCTAATTCAGCTTATTCAGTTTACTAGTCAAAATGATTCGGATGTTTTCGCTTTTTTTTTCCGAAAAGTAATTTATTCAACATACGGAAAATAAACGCGCGCCACCTGTTGTCATAATTTAGTAACTTGCATTCTGCTTACTGCCTGTTGCTAACTGCCGTTGTTAATGACGCTTAGTGGCAAAACCGATTATGAATGGTTTCAGGAATAATGAACACACAAACATTGGATAGTCACCAAGCATGTTGAAACAATCATCAAGTATAACCGATAGAGAACAAGCATGTTGGAACTGTCATGAAGCATGTTAGAATAAACATCACGCATAATGTAAATATTCATCATGAATGATGTAATGTTGCAGCAATCATCAAGTATAAACGAATAGACAACAAGCATGTTGGAATTGTCATAAAGCAAATTAGAATAAGCATCAGTCATAATGTAAATATTCACCACGAATGATGTAACTTTTACCTAAATATCCTTCCATAGACATGTGTTGTTACTAAAATAGACATAGAGATTTCTGCATTGGGAGTGACCTAATCATACTGTGCTTTAGCAGTATTACGGAATACCGTTAGTGCCATCGTGGTTACACATTAAAATCCAGAGGGCGAGAACGCGAGAACGCGATAGTACGATGGCGACAATGTGACAATACGATGATGACAGGGTGACAATACGATGGCGACAATGCGATAGTACGATGGCGACAATGCGAGAACGCGATAATACGATGACGACAATCAGACAGTGCGATGACGACAGTGCGACAATACGATGGCGACAGTGAGATAGTACGATGGCGACAATACTACAGTTCGATAGTGCGATAATACGATGACGACAGTGCGAAAATACGATGACGACAGTGCGACAATACGATGGCGATAGCCGACAGTGCGATAGTACGATGGTGCCAATGCGATTACGCGATAGTATGATGGCGGCAATTCGAAAATGCGATGGCGACAGTGCGACAATACGATGGCGACAATGCGATAGAACGATGGCGACATTGCGATGATACCACGGCGACAGTACGATATGACTATCGCATTGTCGCCACCGTACTATCGCACTGCCGCCATTGTATTGTCGCACTGTCGCATTGTCGTCATCGTACTAGCGCGTTTTCGCAATCGTACGAACGCATTGTCGCCATCGTATTGTCGCACTGTCGTCATCGTACTTTCGCGTTCTCGCATTCTCGCCCTCTGGATTTTAATGAGTAACCACGGTGGCCCTAACGGTATTTTGTACAGTAAAGTGCGTAAAATCTGGTTTGGAATAACAATTTATATGCCGAAAACAGATGTTGAAAACCCGACTTTGTTTTATAAGTAGTAGTCTAAATATACAATGAGTTTTCCGAGCATTAAATAAACATATTAAAATAAAATTCATGTTCGTATCGGTTGAAGTTCTTGTTAATAGTAGAAGCAAAGAACACAATAAAACGCTGATTGGGCTTACTAATTTGAGGCAAAAACAAACACATCGCGCTATTATATATAACATATAACGCGCATCCGCAAAGTTCGAGCGCCCGTCTCGGTGCCGTCGTTTCCGGTGAAAGTTTTGCACAGGAGCTACTGAGTTTGGATATGAGACCACGAATCATGGCTTGACTTTATATATCAGTCAGCGTAGAACCTGACCAGACTGCGCGGTTTGACAAGCTAGGATGGACCAACTTTGGCCGCATATGACATAAGACCCATTTTCGCATGACGCGGGTCATCTGACCTTTATAATATGTATATAGCTTTGAATGGAATTTGCACATAGTTTTTGGCATAGACTTATTGTTATGTTAATGTGTTGCACGCTTTCAAAAGCAGAGGGCATATATAAGATCAATTATACTACGGAGTTCATTTTCTGTTGCAAAATGAAATGCAATAAAGATTGTTACTCAGCGGTGTGTACAGTATGACAGCGTTGTCTGTCTGCGATGCATTTATACTGGTTCTAAGCTGGCATACTCACCAATTGGACTCAACCATCTGCTCGAACAAGAAATGATAAGTTCTACTAGCATAAACCTTTAATTGTAACTCATTTTAAAAATATTCATGTTATTTATATTATTCAATTTATTATTCAAAATTATAATTATTATTTCCTTTATTGTTGTTTTTCGCATTAAGAAACTTATTCGGCTTACGAAACTGAAAAATCCCATTGGAAAAAAATTCCATGGGTAAAAAAATCCCATGGGATTTAAAAATCCCATGGTTTTTTTTTTAATTAAAACACGACTAAACGCATTAAAATATCGTAGTTGTTCATCATTTCATAAAATATGATGTTTCTGAAAGTTTCATGAATAAATCTCTCAAAATAAGAAAAAAACCCATGGGATTTTTTTCTCCCATTTTAAAATGGTATTTTTTTATTACTATATATTTTTATATATAATTGGCATAAAACCAATATACAGTCCTTAAATAACGTTAAAATACTTGCAAACGCAAATAAAACACGTTTTTTAAAATGTTCAAAATCCCATGGGATTTTTCTCCCATTTGCAAATTATGGGAGAAAAAAAATCCCATGGGAGAAAAAATCCCATGGGAAAATCGAAAATCCCATGGGAAAATGCAAAAATCCCATGGGAACCCCAACTTTGCTTATAAATATCATAGTGAAGAAAACGCGTTTTTTGAGTGAAAATAACCAATTATTAATCAACGATAAGACTTTTATCGCATACTATGTCTCAAAGTAGCAAATCTTTAAGAAAAAGGGTACTTAAGTTTGCGAAATTTCGGTTTCGCAAAGTTTTTCCGGTGGCCGTTACTAAATGACCGAGAATAGATGTTTTATTTCTTTTGCTAGTATCCTGACATGGCCATTTTGTTGAAACCCGATGTGTTCCCTGCACACGATTTTTTATTTATGGTAAATTGATCTCATTTATGTCGACATTCACTTCAAAGTTTGGATGATCTCATTTCTGTTTTTTTTTTTATAAATATTTTTTAATAATTAGTCTTGATTTTATATAAATATGACGCAATTGAATTTTTCTAAACTCTCCACGAGCGAGGTGACTTAATATTATTAATGAGAAATAGCATGTCAAATTTTTACTCTCTATGTTTTTGAAATGGAGAAAACATTCCAACACAACAATATATATGTAGCATACAAGTTTATTGCAACATCTAAAAATATAAATTACCACAGACACAACAACAGAACAACTTGTAACCTGACGACAAGTTTTAGAAAACTGGACGGAATAAGTAAATGAGCTTTACTAGCACAATGTTGCAATGCAACTTGTCATGGAGTCAAATTGAGTACCTTTAACAAAATGACTTTTAAAACATCTTTTACAGACCAAAACTAACACAAAAAACACTACATGGTCCCAACATTTAAAAATAAAGGTGTTGCCATTAACATTTTTATATTAACAGTATAGCACACAATGGGAAAAGTATTATTACAGCATATTTGTCAAAATAATACATTCACATTTTTCAACAAAATCATTGTAGTTGCTATGTTAATTTGAAACAATACGTGATCAGTGCTTCAGCTAGGTTCTAATTTGACAAAAGGGCACATTCGTAGACATTGTCATATAAAACTTGGGGCATATCATGTTTTCACGTCGAGTCTGCACAGTCTTATCAGGGACACAGGCTAATATGGGACGAGATATTTTGCGCACGCTTTGCCCCATCTTTCCAGCGCGAGGATTTTTTAAATTAATTACAAACATATATGGCACAGGCTAATCTGGGATGACACCTTACGCACGTACACTAAACCCAGCTGGAGCTATACATGACAAATGGCATGCCAAGTTGTTTCCAATTACTGTAAATAATTTAACCTAGAGCGGTGCAACTGCACTGCTTCATTCTTTAAAATTTTCTTCGCAGATGATGCTAATGGTGGTGGAGAGAACAGAATGGAACAAGATGCCTGCTTAGCAATCCGGGTGCTCTTGAACTGTTGTTTTAATTGCAGCAATTCAACCATTAGCTCTGTGACATAATCTGAAAAAAGCATCAACAATTTATTTTTTACTACTTGGTTAAACTATGCACATTGACCAAATAAATAAAAATACACCTATTATGCATAAAAAACAACAACAACAGTCAACTTGGTCAGTTTCACTGTTAGGTTTTTGCATATTATATATTAGAATGCCAATTTTCTATTTTGCTTAGAAGGACCATTACCATAATTGCAGGACTCTTTAACAGGTTTCACGACATGATGTCCCGCCTTGTACTTTGGATACGAAATCCTGTAGCGCTTTTCGCCGTTCTTCGTCTCTGCATGTTTCCTGTGCGCATTAGAAAACGGAATGCAGGGCTGCCAGATGCAATCTGGATTACAAAAAATAGCCTTTAATCACAAATTATATCAACAATTACTATTTCATATAACAACAAGGCTTGTCACCATAGGATGACATATGCCCCCTTTTTCCAAATTTGTCTAAACCTGAACGCAAAGTGTTTTTCCACATTTTTCGAAACCTAAACGCAAAGTGTGACGGAATTTCAGACAGACAGACGGACAGTGCGATCACTATATGCCCACCTTCACGGGCATAAAAAGGAACTAAAATCATTTTCACAACTAATGCATATTTATTATGGACATTTGCTCATGGGCACTTTATGGTTTATGAACTGCAAATGACAATGTTTATTAGTCAACTAGGATATTAATTTAACTCGAATTAAAGATCATATTTTAACTGTATTTTAAAACTGTGTCCATGCGCAGCATTATAGCTCATTTCATGAGAATTTGTTTTTTAATAAATAAAAAAATCAAGTTTTGAAGAAAAATTTATTTAAATGATGCCAGTATTTATGCAAGTATCGGTTTTAATTATAATTTGTCAAACTAAATAAATACAATATATAAAAAAATATCCCAATTAAAATAATACAGTGTTTAAATTAAAAGAAAGCATAAAGACAAGAGACAAGAATAAAATTGTAGATTGTTGTTTTCAATTAAAATGTTATTTATATTTTTATCAATTTATTTCCTATCTATTAGTTCTATCTACTAGAGCAGTATGTTGTATATTCAGTTGTTATGATTACTGCAGTCTGATAATCTGCTTGTTTTATTACTGTCTGTGCCAAATACAATTGATAACAGTAGATCACTGATAACAATACTTGACTTTACAGAAACAAAGAGGACCATCTATTTTATGACACCAGCTTGATTTATGGCAGCTGTAGGGTGGTAATACACCACATTCTGCCAACTTGGTGCCTTGTTGGCATGGTGATTTGTAAAAGTTCAGCTAGTTTAGTGACCAACTTATTTTGTACAGAAACCACCTAATTGAATCAACTTTATAAATAAAATATAAAAATGATAACCCGAAAAAAGCTTATTTAATTTTACACATATTATAATGCTGTCATTTATTTTCTACAAGATTTGTAATACAAAATTGTAAAATAAAGTAAACTTTGTATTCATAATAGTAAAACTACATGTTTTTCTTTTTTCCACTTCAGAAATTAATCAAACAACACACCTTTAGTACATTGAATGCTATAATGAAATCTCAAAATGGCTAAAGCCCATAAGGAGCAAAATGAGTTTATTACACTGAAAACTGTTTCCAATGCAATTAATGCATGTAACAATATTAATTTGAAAATATAACATTTATTCAGTCTTCATGCCAATTATAAGCCAGACATCCCGGGTCTGGTAAGATGTTATTTTGGCTTCTAGAAATTAATAATTTATATAGTCAGGCTATTGGATTTTTCTCCTGTTTCTAATATAGAACAATGATTTTGGCTAAATATATTACCCTGAAGACTGAAATTGAACTGTTATTTTAATTATCATGGCACTACCAGTAGCCTAAATAGCCATCAGCTACTAAGTACTAGAATC
Organism: Dreissena polymorpha; assembly: GCF_020536995.1. NCBI lineage: Eukaryota > Metazoa > Mollusca > Bivalvia > Myida > Dreissenidae > Dreissena > Dreissena polymorpha. Next base: position 40,575,085 of record NC_068361.1, on the reverse strand, counting down.
AGTTGCTGTTCAATTTATGAAAACACAAAAAAATCAAGATGCATTTTATGATTCACACTACATGAAGAATAATTGGTATATAAATAATAAAACACCTGTCGGCTACTAATTCAAATTTCTTTTTTATTCTTTTAACAGTTAAATGGCACACTATTTCTAACTTATCATCTCTTTTTCTAAACCAGCATTAATACATTATTGGAAGTCTGAATTGATTTACTAAAAAGCCCTTGCGTTTTCACATTTTAAACAATAAAAAGACAAGCAACACATTATTAATTGAATTTTTGGTAAATAGGTAGAAAATATGGCTTGTCAGCAACTGCTTTATATTAGAATTTGAGCTAAATTAACCGTGGTGAAAAACAGTAAGAGATCACGGTGGTGTAGTGGATGCGTGTCCGCCTAGCGATCGGGAGTTCCTGGGTTAGCTCCCTACTCAGGGAGCTTTCTCATTATCTCCTCCATAAACACCAAGTACTGGTTCTTCCCAGAAATTGGACTCAACAGTGTCCACTGCTTGAAATGCTAATTGTGTCGACTAGCAGTATATATAGATAGATACATTTTTGTATTAAGATCGAAATGTGTCGATTTCAAACTGATGCCTGTCAAAACACTTACAATAAATAATTAGATCTTGCCGTACTGCCAGTCAGTTTGGTTACTAGCTGCCAACTATTCTAACTACATACAATGATTTTTAATTCAAAAGTATTTTTTACATTGTCAGTGTTTGAGCTTTTTGAAATAACATAGAACTTGTGGTATTAATATGCATATCTGATCATTGACCTTATTAATTTAGTTCTTACCGTTTTGCGATTTCTCTTGGCAAAAGCACCATAGGTGTCACGTTTCCGTTTGGGGGCTCCTAACTCGTCGGGCTTTAGGGCTTTCGGCTGTAATGCCTTGAAGTTGTCCGTGTCAGGGAACAAAGTTGGCACTGCATCAGGATGCAGCGACAGTCTCATCCCAAAGCCCGCACTCGCCATCACACTCGGGGGGATGGACAAATCACTTATCCTCAAAATGTTTTATGCAGAGTTTTGCATATTTGCTTGGCGTAAAGTCAACCACCTTTCCGTCGATAATCCTTCGTGAATTCACGGCTAGAATCCATTTCCGCCTAATACTTTCGTCCTTTGGGAAGCCGAAGAATCCTTTCTTCTCCGTTTGCTTTTCAGGACGAGCATTGCAGCCAAACGCTGCACATTGCACCATCTTATAAATCAGTTAATCCTCAATGTCATGTAAAAGTTTGACTCGTAATCAACACAAAAGAGATTATAAATTAATTATATGCAAGTGAATGATCAACACAATCCTGTAATCCTTGAAGTTTTGAGGGAAATTTACATGCTTCAGTGCATACTGTACATAACATGAAAATATTCGTCATGCGCAGTGGTGCACACATACGTCATCGGGGTAAAATAGCGGCGAAAATTGCCGAACGCGTTACGGAAATTCCCGATCATCAAAATCATCGTTTCTTTAGCTCTAACTTTTTTTTTTAATTTTATTTTTTTACTTTGTTGTTATAATATGGTATTACTTTATAAAATATGAACAGTTAGTCAGATTTCTTCTGTTGACTTTTAAGCAAGTCGGCAGAAAAACTTGACCTCACGCTGGTGCGAGTACAGTGCGGGAGCCCCAGTACTGCACATAGTTCGTTTCATCATATCGTCATACATTATTTCCTAATGAATAAAGTGCTTTTCAATAAATAAGCCAATATCAGCCATCGTAACCTAAAGTAATGTGCCTGTCTAACATACTTTTACCTTCACCTTATATAGTATGAACGACGGCCTGCTACGGTTATTTACATATAATTATTCTTCCCATACGTATCAGATTTTGTAATTACTTTTTTTGGTTGTTTACCTGTGCAGTATTCAGCGCGAAGATTCTCTTAATCGGGTATTACCTGGTTTGCAGTTAACATTCACAACCCATTGGCCGCTTTGACAGGTATATGTGCCGGTCCCATTTTCGGAGCAACGGGGATTCTCCACTTTGAGAACAGTTCCGTCCGTGTACCGATAACCAGACAAATTCCCCAGATGCACCTCTCTGATTGAGTAAACCCAGTTTTTGGATAAGTCAATATCCGGGGCTTCACAGAACACTAATTGCACTTCAAACAGAAAAAAATCAAATATTTACACCGTGACATATTTATATGTGATCAAATGCTGCAAACGTGTCGTTTTTAAGATAAAAACAACACGTGTGTACACCATTACACAATTTATGTAAGGTTATACCCAGAATGTGAGCATCCTGGAAACAATATTTTGTAAACTATGTTATTTATATTTATAATCTTTAAAGAAAATTTCAATTAAACACTCACTTTGTGGCTATGTGTCTAATTGGTTTCTAATAGGTATGTGAGGTTTGGATTATCTACACTTGCTCAACATTTAAATTTAAGTGTTGCTGCCAACACCACACATCAGTCTCGCAGTTAACATGCACACTTGTACTTGAACTCAAACGTTTTACACACTAGCAAATCTACAGCTAGGGAAATATTGGCAAACGAACAAATGTAAATCGAAGCCATTTACTAATATTTACAGATTTATTTGATAGTTTTGTATTTACTGATGGGAATGGAGAAGATTTGAAATTTCTTCAACAGTAACTCACAATCTTTGAAAATCAAAAGATTTGTCAAATAAGGTTGTTAACTGCAATTTTTGTCAGATCATTTATATTTTTTCAACTGGTAAGCCCCTACCGTCATTGCATCGTCGGACAGGTTCTTTTTGAGTTCCTTGACAGAAGCATTCGCAGTTTATCCCCACAAATGCCTCCTTCGGGCATTCTACGTTAGCACACTTTTCTACAATAGAAGGTATACACAGAATGTCAGGAAAGTTCATACAACGTTGTTCGACGTCCCATGGGTTAAATACACGATGTTAACATTATTCATAAAGTATTATTATAATACGAAATGAATGAAATATTAAATTATGGAGTTCCTATGTTTGCTTACAATAATTATAATTTATGTGTAACATGCACTCTGTATTATCAAATAGAGTTGTTGTTTTCTTCGTTTTAAACTTAAAACCAATTGTTTTTAAACACGAATTACGTGCATAAACATTACCAAGAAGCTTAATTTTAAGAAAATGGCTGGTTTAGACACTATCACAGTATTAGTTTCTCAAATTTAAACCTTAAATTGTTAATCTTCCTATATCAAGTTGTCGACATACTTGTACACAAAAACATACCAACAACGGCACATTGAACAAGACTTGATTTGTGTGAATGTTTGATGCCGATCGATGTGCTAGAACTCATTCAAAAGACTTCCGATACGGATAGGTAAGCATATTTACTTAAAATGCAATTTCTAGATTGTTGTTACCTCTTTGTCAATATTTATTATATGAACCGATCATGTAAATGTCTATTTGAAGTTCAGAGTTTCGTTTGTACTTGACAATTGACCTTCATAGAAACATTTATCAAAGTAGCGTCATGAATAATGGTTACCAACACGACTTTATTGGAAATACTTAATTTCCTCGACAAACTAATTAAGTCCAACCTGAGCATTTATACATGGCGTTTACAATTTGTACATCATGGAAGCTGAGGTGTTGTGCTTTTCCAATAATATCCAAGTACTTATTGTTAGTCGGTTCAATTGAAGTAGCATTGATTGGGTCCGCGAAAGCCTGAAAAATTAGATCTGCTGTTTATATATTTAATGAATAAGCTGTCGTCAAAGATCTGATAATATGTGCATATTTTATTATTATCTTCATGAAATCACCGAGAATCATCGACAGCATATTCCTGCTCATTAATGTTAAAACAACTGAACGTTGTTCATTCAATGTAAATTGGTGTGAAAATATTTTAAAACATAGCAATTGGTTCATGCAATGACGATGTTTATAATGTTCCTGTGATATTCAAATTATCGTAGGATATTTGTTAAGGTAGCGCACCCATAATGGGCACCTTTCCAAATATAATCTAATGTATTATTTTCTTAATCAGCATCATTTCACTGAACTACATGCAAATTTTAGGTCGGCTTTACGTGCTTTTAAAAACAATATACCGATTTTGTCAAAGCCACCCCACGCTCGACTGTTGTTCTGTTTATTTGCACCCCTGGGGTATATGCAAGTTCTATTATTCATCCAGATTTCCAAATATGGGCATGCAATTGGTGTGTACAGATGCAGTAAAGATGTTTAACGTTTAAACAAGATGAAATAAGTATTCTTTTACAGACATTTACTTTTATAACTTGTTATTTATGGAAGAGCGCCATGAAATGGAAGTGGTTTCAGCCAAATAGAAATTGTTAAAAAAGTGTCATAAAATTCAAAATAGTATAATTTAAATAATATTTTGAACTTAGTTTTTATAGGTACGCTATGTTCAGCAACAATAACAAGAAAAAGACGGATTTACCGTTTACTTTTTGAAATAAAAATAAAAATGAAACATGCATGATTTATTTTCACCAGTAAATCACCCACTGTAGCCATAACATTGTTTTAACTTAAAAATTGAAGAATGTGCATAAAATTGCAACATATTTAACAATAAACATAGCTTATATGCAAAATTAAATCAAATTACGTTAGAAAAGAAATAAAACGCGTCGCAAAAAGTATGCGTTGACGGCAGGATGCGAACCAGCGCGAAAATCCCAAGAGATTTCAAGTCTATCGCCTTAACCACTCGGCCACGGCAACTTTACACAGGCTCTTCAATCTTCGAAGAAATCGAGGGAAACTTTATGGGTGCGCTACCTTAAATGGCAATTCGTGCTGTTTTAGTTTAAAATATGGCAAATATTTCAATGAAGATGTTCTTTAAATAAATTGTAAGGAAAACGACATTCGATAAACATTTAAAGAACGGATAAGCTCACACTTGAACACGTCGGACGAAAAAAAAAGTAAGGTCGCCAAGGTGAAATAGTTATGGTGTTCGCCTAGCGACAGGGAGATCACTGGTTCGACCCCAACTGTCGGAGCTTTCTTTAGATCTCCCCCAAAGACTCCAACAACTGGTTCTACACCAAGGAAACGGACTCGAGAGCTATTCAATAAGCCTGAGGCTTTCGATGCAACCGAGCTAAAATGAATAGTTTTAGACTGAAAAAACAAGTAGCAGTTGTTTTTCTATCTAAAATGGATACTCACACGTTTTCCGTAATGCATTATGCTGTGATAGTCATACGGCTTGTTAAAATCGAGATATGTGCCCGCGACGCGTTTGTCAAAGTTGTAGTGGGATTTGTTGTAAATGTTTTCATAATGTATAGTGACGTAATTGTCCCGGTCTGCCCTCGTGTGCTCATGGTACAGACCAATGGCGTGCCCAATCTCGTGTAAAATGATCGGCACTTGCAATGTGAAATGTTAGCACATCAATGAACAAATAACTGAGTCCAATTGCTTATCAAATGTCTTAGAGCACTGGATGCAGCAATCTGAAACTGACCTATTTATTCTGCATAGCAAATACGGTGTCAACGGACTAGCGTGTGGCTCATAGAGGACATAGATGACGCAAATATATGGTAATCACTAATGTGAAACTGCATGCCAAAATATTATGATGAATGCAATATATACGTCAATTTAGTATCACAAATGGACAACTGAGTGTTAAATATTATTTCCGTATACATGTTTAGGTCAATACATATTCATATATCGTATTAAATATTTGCAAAACTGTATGTGGTAGGGGACAACACACACGCAGTATAAATATATATCATTGAATTATGTGCAACTGCATAAAAATTTACGACAGGGTTGCCCATACAATTACCATTCACCAAAAACATTAAGTATACAGAATAATAAAATCACCGTTTTCGATGCCGTTAGATGTTTATTTTCGATATCGAGATCAGGAAAAAAACACAAAAGCTACAAAAATGAATGAAAAAATGCATTGTTTAATTTGTATGTGTCCCAAGGCAGACCAGTCACTTTGAAGGAAGAAATATTGGTATTAATCGACCACTAGATCAGGTACTTGACTTACAATAAGCACTTTACTGCAATAGTAACGCCAATTAAATCGATATTTACCGTCATACAGATAGATGTATTCAGGAAGATGTATTGGGGCCCTGTTGCTCTCCCTACATACCACTCGCAGTTCCTTGGTGGAAAAAATAGGCGAAGTTATAGGCATAAATTATCCTCGCTCTGGGAAAACTGGGCTTAATGTATGCGCGTAAAGTGTCGTTCTAGAAAAACCTGTGCAAACCGTTAGTTTACAAGAAATATTCCAAAACATCGAAAGACACAGGCTAATCTAGGACTTTACGCAAATGCGTTAAGCCCATTTTTAGAACGAGGCGCAAAGTAATGTCTTGTTATTGTACCGCATACAAGCAATCGGCAGTTGAATTTTTTTTCTTAGTTTTTAACCTGTTGATCAAATAACATTTATTTCGATTATTTGTTTTTGTGTTTGTTTTTAAAATTATACCGACACAAAAACTTACTTAAAAGGTTAAGGTAAATTTCATTTGTTAAAAGAACAAATGCATACATCAAACCAATAGCATGAATAATTAGTATATGATTTACAACATCATGCAATACAACTACACACTCGTTAGGGCTGAATATGATACGGTCGTATTGGTTTGTATGTGGTACGAAGTGCAAGCACGTGTGTCTGCTCCATTGAGACATAGCTTCCTTAATGGTTTCATTGGTATCTGCAATAATTCAAGCACTCCAGTAAATAAAAATATCGTTGAAATAAGCCCCATAAGGGTCGATGTTTTAAAAAATCTGTTCTGTATTTTATATTTGAATATATTCATATTATTCTATATCAGCAATATATTGCAGCTCAAATAGTTTATGTCGTATGATATCTTTTTCAACAACTCCATTTTTTTTCGTGATATCTTTTTGTTAATAAAACGCTTTTTAGTTCCAAAGCGCGAGAGTGCGTGAACCCTATTGAAAGCACAAGGCAATTGGAATGGCAACATAAATACTAAAAATGACCTGAAAAAAATATTACTCATTAACAATACGAACTATAGTTTTATTTGCAAACATCGTTTTGGCGCTATTATTAAATAGCGTGCAAGAATATTTATTTAAACGTTTAAAAGGTCACATAGGCATAGTCGATATGGTGCCCGCCTAGCAAAGGTCAAAGGTCACGGTGACTCAACTTAGAAAAATGGTTTCCGGATTATAACTCAAGAACGCTTACGCCTAGGATCATAAAACTTCATAGGTACATTTATCATGACTTGCAGATGACCCCTATTGACTTTCAGGTCACTAGATCAAAGGGCAAGGTCACGGTGACTTCACACAGTAAAATGGTTTCCGGATGATAACTAAAGAAAGCTTACGCCTAGGATCATGAAACTTCATAGGTACATTAATCATGACTCACAGATTGACCCCTAATGATTTTCAGGTCACAAGGTCAAAGGTCAAGGTCACAGTGCCAAAAAACGTATTCACTCAATGGCAGCCACTACAACTGACAGCCCATATGGGGGTGGGGGGCATGCATGTTTTACAAACAGCCCTTGTTTGAGATGATTCTTTACAAAGAAAGATGCTACTATTGTATTTGTTATAAATAAGAAGGAACCAGAGATTATTAACCCTTTACCAAACACCAACAGGATTTTACGGGTTTATAGCTGACGACTCTATAAATAATTATGATTAAATTAGAAATTGCTCAAGATGAGCATTTTCTCCTTTTATCGCAATTATTTCTACTCTACCTGATTATTTCCTTAATATTCCATTACAATTTAATTGTCGTCTGCAACTTTTTTCAAATTGGGAAAGTCCAAAATGTGTCGTTTTGTAAAGGGTTAAGGCATTTTGATTCCTACGGGTCTTGTGAATCTGTTTCAAATCAAAAGCGTATATTTGATCTTCAGCATCTAAAAATATGTAAAATAGAAAGAACGACAATATCTTTTGGAGAGATAAATTTACCTACGCTATAAGCAATGGCACTGTGCTTCAAAGGAACAATTCCCGGGCTTTTTAGTCTGTTTAGTTAACACGGTAGTAACTTTTTCCATATATAAAAATGATCACCCTTCCAACTTTACGCGCCCAGTGGGACGAGGGATAGACAGAGAAAGTCACATGCTTGAGTACATTTCAACCCATGCGCATTGCGCGTTTTTTTTTCGCATAAAAAACAGTTGAGCGATACAGGGCCATCATGGCCCTCTTGTTTACTAGAGCTTTTTGTATCCAATATTTACATTTATCAATATAAAGCATTGAATGACAAACTTCAAAACATGCCAAAATCTGTGAAAAAGCCCCTTTAAGCGTCGATCATTATCGGAGGAACCTCCTCATCACTATATGTGTCAAAGCATTAAAATACTAAAAGATGTTTTCGATTTTGCAATGTGAGTAAGCTGAAGTTTGTTGCGGTTATGACGTCAAGTTGACACCTAAATCATACACAAACCTTTGTTGCGAAAACATACCATGTTGCGCGGTCATACCAATGATCAATATTATCGATTAAGGTAGGTAATTATTATAACATTTAACTGTCATTCTTAGTTAGTTGGTGCTTACAACCATAGTCGGGAGATTGTACAGAAGGTTGCACTCTTTATGTATGTACATGCATGGCATATCATTGCAGCTTTCCTCAAACAATCGTTCAGTCAAACACAACTAGTTTTGAGCAACTCGGCCAAGACATTAACAGTGATACGATAACTGAAATCATGGCAAGTTTGTAAGGTCGTAAGTTCGATAGTATTAGATAAGTTGTTATATTTTTCAAATTCATCAAATAGTTAAATACATTCCATTACTCATATCCACTTATAGGAGCAAATTATGTTCTAAATAATTATATACAGCATGGATTAAAACAGTTATTCTCTGACCTATATAATATCAGAACTTCTGACTTAATAATAATGTTTTGTTCTTAGAATCTTGTAAAAATAATTATGTTGACAATAATCTGAACAATTAATTGATCAATATATGTGTGTAAACATACAAGTGGACAGTCTATATTGACGCTTTTTATAATCATCGCATCAGAAATGTTAACATGTACAATAAATACCAATGACGAAGTTCTTGTTATGTTGTTTTTTCATGTTTGCATGGTGCAACATTTCTTGAACAAAAGCAACGTTCAGTCAAGACGAATCAATGTAAGAATCCTCTTTAAAGGGGCCTTTTCACAGATTTTGGCAGGTTTTGAAGTTTGTAATTAAATGCTTTATATTGATAAATGTAAACATTTAATTTTAAAAGCTCCAGTAAAATATCAAAAATGAAATTTAAGAAAGGAAAACAAGTAGCCTGCAGCAGGGCTCGAACCAGTGACCCCCGGAATCCTGTAATAAAAACGCATAAGCCAACTGAGCTATCCTGCCAAGCATACATTAGGTGCGTATTTGATACGTTATATAAGCAATCTTCGTAGTTTCACAAATTTAAACGACAACAAAAGAACTTTCCAAATTATTCAATCGTTTCGCGTTGCAACGCTTTATAATTTTTTATGTTTTTAAATCGTCAAAAGATGCATATAATGGCTGTATAAGACCTTGGCAAATGTTCAGTAATACTGTTCCTCACAAATATTATAATTAAACCGAAAATTTGCGCATCTGAAACAACTTGTTTCAATTTTGTTAATTTACCAAACCGTGAAAAGATCCCTTCAAATTAACGATTTATTCTCACGTTCTGTATTAACCCAGCCGAACATTTCATTTCACAAAGTTAACAAAGCCCGTAGTTAATATTTTATTCATTAGTAATATTCAATAAACAGTTCTAGCGAGGCAAAATATTCATGTTTCAGAAGCTATCGAATGGAATATTGAATGCTTAGAGAATCACACGGAACCGTTTGTCGTTTGTCATGAATAATAAATCATGACGACGCATCAATAGTTTGTTTACTTAGATCTAGTATACCGAAGGTTTGCTTTAGACGGTAGAATTCTCTTATGTAGGATACATTTAATGCTGAAAAAAAATCGGAAATCTTTCCAAACTGTTGAACGGATATTGATATATCGAAGACAAAAATGTGCAACATGTCGGGGTGTACGAGATTTTTCCTGGCCTTTTTGTTCGGGATGTGGTCAGTTTCGGGAGTGCTAGCAATTTGTCAGAAGGTTCAGACAAATGTTAAATCAACGAGGGGTTTAATAGCGAACACTACTGTGCCCTTTGTAAGTAGTTTTTATGTCATTTGTTTTTAAATAACAAGAAGTAACAAAAATGAATTTATATAAAATAGTTCTATACTGTAAAGCAAGTGATTGTGTACCATGTATACGAGTAGTCATGGGTACCGTTAAGTTAAAAGTGTTTGTACCGAAATGGTAACATGGCTGAAAGAAACGGATTATAAAAATAGTATTTAAAAAACCCATATACTTCTGTGCAACCAGCAAGGCGAATACGAAATCAGTTAATTTTGATTTATGATACTTATGATTAAATAACGGTTAGAAGATTCCAAGTGTCTTACTATTTTTCACAATTTCAGCACACGATCACGCTACCGTACGGTCAATGTATTGAGCGGTGTTGGAGAACCTCATCGTAAGCATGTTTCACTGGTTCATAACCTTCTTTATTACTTTATTTACACAAGAATTTGTATTAATGACTTAATAGTTTTACCTATACGTTTTTTTTAAATAATTTTGTCGCATGCTGGTTTTTTATTATGTGTATGTTCTTCGTTATTCATTTAGTTGGTCTCAATCAATGCGACTAAAATATCCTTCTTGGTTTTGCGGTATTACAATCTATTCATGTGTCTGAAACTTGCAGCGTTAACTTCAGTCAGTATAAAATGAAAGTCGTACAAGGCGTCGAAAAAAATCGAGGTATTATCACTTATCGAGGTATTATCACTTTTTGAACTTCAGCTTTCCCAACAGATTACAACGCAACATTTGGCCTTGACTATGGCATGTGACTAAATCGACAAAATAATAAGCACATTACACACATGAATAAAGACGAGCGTAAACAATAGTTGTTGGTTTCCACAAACCCGACCGACCCTTTTATTTGGTTCCAATCCTTTACTTGCATGGGGTATTTCTTTTGAGTGTTCGATTTAATTTGCTATATTTACTTAAAAAATGATGAAGCATGTAATAAAAATTAACTTTAATTTATATGAAATTAACCGAAAAAATGGTTAATTGAGAATCGTGAGATTATTTATGAAAATGACCTAACAACCTCATTTTTGTGACGGTAGTGGACTTCTTTTGCCTTATCGAAAATGTTTCCCGTATATTTTCTGCTCTTTTCTGTTTTTCTTTGGTGCGTGTACCTGAACATCAAAGTATAAAACGTCAAAAGTCAGCATTAAAATAAAATAATATTCGTCTTCATAATATTAAATGGTTTAATTTGTAATCAGCAGTTGCAGAATAAGTAAGTTACACAAGTCTATAAATTTCCCCTGTATTTTTTGCCTATGTCCCTATGATCAGGTGCACGTTCATGCAGTTTGACGAAAGCACGTCCCTGTGTCAGTTGTATACCCAGGCAGTCCCAACGCCGGGGGCAGGGACGAGGCAGATAGTCTCCATGGCAGACTTTGTAAGTACTTTGTTATTATAATAAGACCTAACGCTCATTAAATTAATGTTCATGATTACAATGCCTGTCAACGTTGCATTTTGGGAATACACCTTATTTCAAAATACGCATATTTATTGAATTGTTGCCGTCGGTAAAGGTAAGTCATTTGTAATATTTTGTTAAGTTGACAAATCGAAATGAAAATTCGCATGCAATGTTAATTATATAAAGTCAATGGCTATTAAAATGCAAACACAATGTTGCACTTATAATAGTCGTCAGTAAACAATACTGTGTCTCACCCATTAAAGAAGATTTTTCTTGTTGCTTACTACCCTTTTGAGAAGTTACCCATAGTCAAATGGTCAAATAAAGAAAGGTAATAGAAGCATTACATCTTAAAACACATAACTGTATAATATCTTATATTCCGAAAAAGAAAAATATTGTATTTGTATTCGACTCATTTAAAACATTTAACTTTAGATATGTTACCTAATATGGTCATATGCAATCATATTGCATACATATGTCAATGACCAATACGTTACAACTAGTTTACATGATGCTATTTTATTGATCTGTTTTAAACTACATGTTTTTAACTGGAACTGGTTTTATGCTAGTAGAGATAGTCATAAACAAAAAAAGCTTTGCAATCGGCCTTAAACAACTTTATTGCGGCTTCTTCATGCATTAAATGAAGATGATCTGAATGTAAAAACTATTTGGGACTTTTTATTAAGGCCACATGTAGTTGATACTCGTTTTAATTTCATGGCATAGTGCTCTAACGAGTTACTGTTCATGCGCTCTGGTCGGTATATAACCATTGACAACGTGTACCTTCTTAACACCGTCTTAACTCTCTGAGCTTTTGCATTGAAAATTCCAAGACGGTGGACCCAGTTGTGGTATGTTTGTGCGTTAGTTATGTGCGCGTGGTAGTGTGTTATCTAGTGCATTTGTTTGGGTCTGCTTGGCAGTTAGTTCCTGGCCATTAATATAGGACCGTATTGTAGAATAAGCGTCTCCTCTCCTGCTGGTGCAGCTGATGTTTCACGTTATGTGTATTGGATTCGACAATGATGCTTCATGTTTTATGCTTTTGAGCGAGATTTGCCAAAATTATTATACTAGAATTAACGTGGACTACTGTTCGTCTTTATATCTCTCTGCCGTTTTGTCTTATGTCCGTATGTCTAAAAAGAAGATACTTAAGTGTCTCAAACTGTCACATAATTAAGGATTTTTAAGAAAGCAAATCTTTTGAGAGGCTAAAAAAGTGAATTTAAGTTACTATAATGGAGTTAGGCTTAATAATAAAGTTCTTACCAATCTATTCGTGAGTAAGTCCCATTGTCCATCTGTCCTTATGCGCAAAACAAGCTAAGTTCACTTACACCTTTAAAGTGCAATATTTAAACGTGCATGCATTGTTTCTTGCAATATAAAGTTGTTCAAATTGATATCATCCTACGATAAAAAAATACGAAAGTAAATCCCCTTTTTCACAATCTAACTTGTTAAATATGATTATAAGTAAAAGTTTTGAAGACGTTATTAGCAAATAACATTTCTTACATATCTGTACCCACAAGGTAATAGATTATTATATTTATCATTTAGCATAGAATAGTGGTATTTCACCACATTTAATTAAATTGTTACTATAAGGTCATAACTGACCACATTGTGACGTCTAAGAGTTTTTATAGAATATAATTGGATAGCAAAGTAGTAATTTGTTCCCCAGAAACCGCAAGGCCAAAGGGTTGTTTATTATTATTGTAAATAACATGTATTGTGATCCTCTGCATAACGTGTTCAAATCAGGCCCCTGGGGTCGCAACTGGCACTCCTATGGGGTCTCATTTTTAATTGCTATCACCTTACCCTTATAAAACGAACGTAATTGAATAGAAATAATACCTTGACATTCGTTAAGCTTTTTTTTTTATTTTATCATATTTTTGTAACCCTTCCATTTTTTTGTATTGGTGTGACCAAATTTATGGATAAGATATAAACCCCAGGGAACATACATGTTTCTTAAGCAAAAAGAAAAGCGTCTTTGCAAACTTAGTCCTTGACGTTCTTTCAAATAACATTTTTACACATTTTCTGTCCACAGAGTCCTGCCTTCCCAGCCTGTACCTGTGCCGCAGGCCACATGTGTGTAGAGACGTCTGTTGGGCAACAGTGCATACGGCTGAAGTAACGCTCAAAGACGGCAACATGGCATGGAAGAAATAACTCTTGTCTTTGAATGCCGATTTTTTTCAAACGCTCATGGAATGGTTAGATTAAAAAAGACACGGATAGTGTACCAACCCGAAAATATAATGCTGCAGAAAGAACTGACAAAGACTGTTGCATCTTCTAGAAAAAAAACTTCAATTTAATAGATTCCTATTTTTATTCAGTCATGTTTCAAAAATTTATGTTTTCAAATATAAATAAACACGTACATATTTTATCGGCCAATTATAAAGTTCTCATAATTATTACTATTATTATTTTTTTAATAGAAAAAGTGTTAGTTGCTGCTTCTGTTGTTATTTTTATGATTGTTAACGCGTTTGTAAATTATATAAGTATTTCTACTGCTGCTTATATGACATCGCGAGTAATTGTTATGACGTCAGGATTCATTATTATTGGCGCAATTATCGACCTATTAAGCACCAGAAAGTATGCTTACCACTCATATAATCTTAAAATAAAGCTAACACCCTCAGGGTAATTGAATATATTGAATTGTTATAGATTGATTGTTTGAATAACCTTTCACACATACAAGAACATTTTTAATGAAGGCTGCGTCTTCATTGCACTCCTGGAGGATACCTCTAACAGTTAAGAAATTGCCATTAAAGTTAAATAGAAGTTCACTGCATTTAATTCTCGCATATTTTAAGCACTTTTCTTCACAACCTGTTGCAACACCTTTATATTTTCTTCAAAACACTTTATTTAACACTGCGAGTCAGTAACATTTCTGAATAACTGAGGCGTTATCTTCAGTATGAGTTTAAGTCCCCTGTAAAAGATTACTTAAATGGCTTGCGTCACTGTAAAAAATGAAACCGATGGTGGCTTATTTCTCCTTTTTTGTCCTGGTGTGTTGGGCGTAAGAATAAGTGTTTCCTATCTGATGGGTACAAACTTGTTTTCCTAGCGCTTTTAAATTGATTTTATCAAAACAGTAGAACAGCAATTTTATTACGACTTGTACATAGTACATCGTCAGTTTAAACCATGTAATAATACACATATCAGAAAGTCAAGTGAAAAGAAAAAAAATAGACTGTTATAAAAGTTTTACATACTTTCTAACATAATATCGCGTGCTTGAAAGTCGCAAACAAGAGGATGTTACCATAAAAGGTGATCTAATGTGTTGTTTCTGCGGTTAGATTTGTTGTTCTGGAGTGCTGTTGTATTGGTTAATTTTAAACCTGCTAACATGCCAGAACAACATGGCAGAAATCAGACCCCATAGAAACATGCAGTATATGTTACGTGTCTATAATAGTGAATATCCTTTCTAAAATTGTTTTGAATAACGCACCACAGACACATACAGTATTTGTTGTGAATCTATAATAGTGAATATGCTTAATATTACATCCTTAAGATTGTTCGGAATAACGCACCACAAACAAATACAGTATTTGTTGTGAGTCTATAATTAGTGAATATGCTTACCATTACATCCTTAAGGTTGTTCGGAATAACGCGCCACAAACACATACAGTATTTGTTGTGAGTCTATAATAGTGAATATGCTTACCATTACATCCTTAAGATTGTTTGGAATAACGCACCACAAACACATACAGTATTTGTTGTGAGTCTATAATAGTGAACATTCTTAATATTACATCCTTTAACATAATTTGCAATAACGTAATCCGTAGCAGGTGAGTAGGTAGGTAGGTGGACGATTTTTCCACATCTAGATTGATATATATATTTTGATACAAAAAATATGTTTGTATGGTGAACACATTCAAATACCAATGACCCTTATACTTTGAGAAGCAATTAAAATCAGAGCGGAAAAAAACAGGTATTTGACAGCTAATCCTGAAATTATTGCTCAGTCTTTACACTTCAAAACATAAATGTGCTAAGTCATCCAACGACACTGGTTAAATAAGACAGAGAGACAGATAGTGGGTGTTGGGATAATTAAGCTCAGTCATCACCAGTCACGACTCGTGGCAAGTGCAGTCACGATATTTGGCGAGAGCAGTCACGTTTTAAGTGCACAACGTTTACATCATTGTGGTTTCGTTGTCATTGACTGTCAAGTACGTGTCCGCGATGGCTGAAGCTGCATTGTTCTCAATGACTGACGCTGCTTGTCTGCAAATACCAAAGGTCATGATGTGTTAAGTTTAAGGGAGTTGGGATGGGGCCAGGTCAGAGATTTTCAATCCTTTTTTATGTTATTTTACATAAACTTCTTCATTTCTACACCGATTTACTTCAAATTGATACTGAATATCTCTTATGACAATAAGGTCAATCTCAACTATGTACGGCCCCTTTACCAATACTGGGGCGCCCCTCCAAAATAGGCCACGCCCACCATTGTCCACATTACCCACCCAAGGCCCCGTCCACATAGGCTACATCCACCCAAAATTGCCTTTTACTATAACTTCTTCATTTCTACACCAATTCACTTCTAATTGATACTGAGCTTCTCTTATTACAGTACGGTCAATCTCAACTATGCATGGCCCCAAGACCAACCCTGGGGTGCCCCGACCACATAAACCACGCCCACGCAAAATTTTGTTTTAACATAACTTCTTCATTTATTCTCCAATTGAATTCAAACTAACACTGAACATATCTTATGACATCACGGTTTATCTCGACCATCCATGTCAAAATTACCCGACCCGGGACTCCACCAACATAGGCCTTGCCCACCAAAAATTGCCTTTTAATATAACATTATTGCGGCGTTGGGATACGCGTCGGCCTCTGAAGCGCCATTTCTAGTTTAAGTTTGTTTACGTCAGACAAACATTATGGTTGCTATGTTCACTGAAATAATTGAAAACTCAAAGCTTCAACCTGTGACAATTCAAACAGTACCTTAGTTAAAGGGATCTTTTCACAGTTTGGTAAATTGACAAAATTGAAAAAAGTTGTTTCAGAATCGCAAATTTTCGTTTTAGTTATGATATTTGTGAGGAAACAGTATTACTGAACATTGACCATAGTCCAATATAGCCATTATATGTATCTTTTGACGATTTGAAAACCTAAAAATTATAAAGCGTTGCAACGCGAAACGATTGAATAATTTGAAGAGTTCTGTTGTTGTCGTTTAAATTAACGAAACAACGAAGATTGCTTATATAAAGTATAAAATACTTAAACTGTGTATATCCGGCGGAATAGCCGAGAGGGCTAAAGAGTTTTTACTTCAGACTAACTCAAGGACTCCGGGGTAACTGGTTCGAGCCCTGGTACCGGCTATTTTTTTTCATTTTTTTAATTTTATTCTTGATTTTTTACTGGAGCTTTTAAGATCCAATGTTTACATTAATCAATATAAAGCATTTAATGACAAACTTCAAAATATGCCAAAATCTGTGAAAAGGCCCCTTTAAGTTGATGAACGTAAGTATGTAAATAAATGGCAATTTGGGGAATATGTCGGTTTCTTTAATTATTTCGTCACACAAATATGGTCGTTATTATGATAACAGATGAAATGGTAACACAAACAATACAAAACTATAATTCTGATCATGCCATAACTAAAATACACAAGCCCGGTTTATGCAACGTCATATCTGAATGGAGGGTATAACGGAAAATTTATTGGTCTGTCCGGCTGCCCACTAGAAAAATCTGGATTTTAATATAACTCAAGTAATAATACGCATAAGGTTGATGAAGCGCCGTAAGTGGATAGAAAGCCATATGGTGGCAATGCACGTTATTTCAGTTTTGTTTGTCATATAAATTAGTGTATTGCCATGATAAAAGAAATCATTCAAAACTAAAATCTGAATTCAATTTGTGCCCGTCCGTCCGTCTATCCGGAGCTTTGATCCTGCGATAATTCAATAGTTATTAAGCTAGGTTCTTGAAACTGTATGATGAAAGAGTGTCACAGGGGTAAATTAACGTTATTTAATTTTATTTTTCAGATGAACACATTTTTAATTAATATTTGTTGTTATGGTGACAAATATTATTTAAAATCAATATTGGGATTCTGCAGTAAATGAATATGAACTGAGGTTAGGTTGATAATACTAGATATAATTAGATAAGCTTTACACTTACTAGACTGCTATTATGTCTGTGACACAGTTCTTGTAAATTGAATATCCCTTAAGTTGAGAACATTCAAGTGATAATGATAATACTGATCTACTACATATTAGAGTAGAGTTTCACTTTATTTGTTCTTGATTGTTACACGTTAGGTTTGATGAATTCCATTTACTATTGATTGAAAGACACTGTCATTGCTTTAATATATATTGAAAATTGAATAGCATTATGATAGGCTAAGCAACCACAATAAACAATATAAATGTCATGTAATCAAACGAAAGAAGAACACACGTTTTAAGAGCTTATATAATCATAACTTGTTTGAAATCGGTTTTTAGTTTAATCGTTTAATCCAGGAAAGTAACATGAATATTAGTTGTGTGTGTGTATGCCAGACATTTGATGAAAATATGCAATAGTTTTGAAAACAATAACGTTCGGTTAGAAATGTTTGAATTTGAGTATGTGAGTTTTGTCTGGACTACGCCAAAAAACCTTTGAAAGGACATGGTTGCTTCTTAATGTACAAATGAAGTATTGACCATTGATTTCAGACATGTCCAGACGAATCGTTTCTTTGTTATTGTCCAGACATTGGCAGATGTGAATTCTTCAACTATTCAATTTTTCTTCATCTCGTTGCGGAAGACAAACATATCGGGGAAAACAACATAAAGTATTTCTTCACAATTACTTTCTCTAATAATGCGCTCCTTTCGACTACAGAATACGTGGATGTGTTTGTTCATGAAGACGAAAATGGTTAAGTATTAGTTGTGTCTTTCGCGTTGCCATATTTCATATTTCAGAATTACGTAGCAGATTTTTACATCATTGTTATGCAAGTTAACTCTGTTTAAGAAATTGTTTTCACAGTTCTGTTTTATTACAACATTTACTTGATAATTTACTAGCTTAGATGCATTCGCTATTCTATTGGACATATCCCAGCGCAGGCATTCTAATATATCACGAAACAAGGACACCAATAGTGATGTCTTCGATTCAGGTTGCATGGTTCGGCAAGTTATCGTGCTCTGTCCGCTATTGAACTTCTGGACTTGATATTAAGGGGTATTTGAATGGTTAAGAAGAATATTTAACTCATAAAATTAAGAAATACAAAGTGACATTAAGGACCAACAAGTACGAATCCTTTCTGATATATACGACGACACGCATATGTTTGATGACCAATTGTTACGCTGGGGTATGGGTATATTTGCCATGACAATGACTTATCTTAACAATACTGTGATCACTGCTTTAATCGTGCACTATAGTTGAATTGCTTGGTAAAGTACATTATTTGTTTGCTGTATCATATCATAGTATCTGAACGTAATATCCTGGTAATGTTCTGGAATTCTCTTATTATATATATATAATAAGAGAACGCCATATATATATACAAGAAGGTATTATGTTTTTATACTATTGTACTCTGCCGAGATAATAGTATCTGGAACGCAGATTCGAGCTATCTGTTTATCATACCTCAACGTCCCCGATTTTAAAAAAATACTCCAACATATCGCTAAAAAGCTGAAGTTTTACGGGCAAAGAATATGACTTTTGTCGTTTGACGTGTTTATAATAACGTCATGAGCACGCGCGCTAAATAGTTGTCAGTCATGTGTGGAGGATGGTCATATTACTCCGTATCAACTATAAAGTAATCATTTTAGTGAAATCGAATTAGATTCAACAAGACAAACAATTTGATACCGAGATGTAATATATTTTAAACACAAAATGCAACACAAACAGCAAACAACATTTTTACAAATAGTAAGTGCGCGTGCTAATGATGTCATTATTAAAACATCAAACGACAAAAGTCATATTATTTACCGCTAAAGCTTCAGTTTGTTTAAGTGTTTTTTGTTTGTTTCATTATTTCTTTAACATCGGGGACGTAGTGGTGTGATAAACTGAAACACAAGTTAGTGCCTGATCTTTTTGTAATATGTAATATATCAGGCTCGGCACGAATAAAATAATTAAACATTGTTTGCTTAAAAAAAACTTTGGGATTGTTCGTGTAGTTCTATTTTCCTATTATATTTTTAAAGAAATAATTGACGAGTAAGAAAATTGATTTGATAAATCGAATACTAGGTCGGTGCCGAATAAAGCGACGTTCATTTAGCTCGGCCCGAAAATCTGAACCACTCACCAAGGCTCGTGGTTCAGATTTTCTAAGCCTCGCAAAATAAACTTCGCTTTATTCGGCGACCTAGTTTTCTCTATATATCAGGCAACGTTATATCAGGCAGATATAAATGCGGTGGTATTATATAACACTTAACGCATGTAAAACGTCTACTTCGTAAACATGCGTAACAAACTAACGTCATATTGATATCGTAACAGTTCATTACTGCTGTTATGCGATTCTCTCCTATAGGCATTAATGTCACTGAACTATATCTTTGAACTAATTGAATACGTGTTTTCAATTGTGTGGCGTATTGGTGTGAATAATAACTATTATGTCATTCGCGAACTGTTCAAATATTTTAAAGGGGCTTTTTCACAGATTTTGGCACGTTTTGAAGAATGCCATTAAATGCTTTATATTGATAAATGTAAACATTTGATCTAAAAAGCTCCAGTAAAAATCAAGAATACAATTAACAAATAGAAAAAAGGTAACCCACAGCAGGACAAAAACCACTGACCAATAAAAATTCTGCGCATTAGACCACTCGGCATCATTTCTTACACAATAAATGAAGAATTGTATACCTCATATAAGCGATCCTCGTAGTTTCACAAAATCTAACAACAACAACAACAACAGAATTCTCCAAATTATTCAATCGTTTCGCGTTGCAACGCTTTATAACTTTCAGGTTTTTAAATCGTCAAAAGCATATGCATATAAAGGCTATTTTAGAGCATGGTAAATGTTACTGTATTACTGTTTCGTCACAAATATCATAACTAAAACGAAAATTTGCGCATCCGAAACAACTTTTTCAATTTTTCCATTTTACCAAAGCGTGAAAAGGCCCCTTTAACTGTATATAATAATTATTATTATAATAATAAAAAATAGAGTAAAATGATTGCCATGTCTTTGAACGGAATCCTCCATATGGTGAGGTGCACAGCATGATATTTATCAGCCATATATAAAACATCCAATGCCAATTACTGTTTTATTCAGATTTTTTTACTTAAAAGGTTCACGAAAAAGAAAAGCGAGTCGTTGCTGTAAACGAACAATTCATTCAAATAGTGTGTTGTTGTTTTCTCTCATATTGTTTTCAAATCCTATTTCAGAAAAGAAAAGCCATACAATTTAAATTATTTAAGCATCAACGAATAATACGTATTGTTAAATTGAATACTTTTCTGTTTTCGTATGTTGTTTTCGTTATTCAAAAGCATTTAATATTTTGAACAATCACTATACTTACGAACACAATCAATTGCGCTTCTTTTCACTTTTTCAAGTATTCATAGAACGTTTAGCCAGCGAAGTTTGTATTCAATAAATAATCAAATCGTCTATAGGGAACAAACCGTATCTTAATTTTATAATATTGATCATATAAGCACCGCGGACGACCTTAAGTAACTAACAACGGAACAGAGCTTGCAGAAGAAAATGGGCTGTTTTATCTGATCAACACCTTATTTAAAAATTGTCCAAGATTTTTATTGTATGTAAGGTTAAATGAAAACAGGATACTTGTATTATTACTTAAAAACATAAAATAAGGATAATACATCATATATGAACAATTAATGCGAACTATTACGTTAACATAACTCAAAGTTACTGAGTTTCAAATAGCCATTCAATTAAAAAGAATCATTTTTCGCCGCGCTTTCACTGAACATTAATCACGGTACTGAGTCATTTAAAGTAGCCATTCTAAATTCAAATAACGTATTCACAGTGATTTTCCTTACCATAAACTCAAGGTAGAACTTGAACGTCCCCTCATAGGCATTCCTCTATGTTGCGTCTACGCGTATCTTTGCAGGTTGTCCAGTGGCCGGGGCCGTACACATCCTCCTGTCTGCAGAGAAAATCGGGATAATACCTTGAGCATTGTTCGTGCAAACCGGGCCTAAATGCATGAGCTTAGAGTACCGTCCCAGATAAATATGTGATGCCCACACAGGCTCTTCAGGTGCGACACTTCACGCTTTAGTAACACTTTTTATTTTGAAGGATGTATCTTGTAACTAAAAATCAAGGCAGAACGTAATTTGCCTTGCTAGCCTTTGCTGACTCAACATGTTAATCTGGACGACACTTTACGTACAGGGATTTACCCATTTTTTTCAGAGTGCGGCCCTTATATATAATTATATTCCAGCTACTTTTATACCTGTATTATACTAAATATTTACAAAATGCATGCTATCCTTACCGCTTTGCCTTTCAAGAACCTGCATATGCGCCATGTGATGACCCGGAGTGATTTCATAGATGTTGAATGAATACCCATCGTCATCATACAGGCATACCGCGGTTGTCTTCCCATAGTCCTCAAAATGCAGGACTACCTGACCCCTCGGATAGTTCCATAAGAATGTACCATTCGTACAAGACTTTAGGACGGGTATTTCGGTCTTCCTGTTGGAATCATAGGGATTCATTTACATGTAACTTTTTAAAACCATTTTTTGTGTAAAGAATTTGATTCAATAGATTGTAGTGAAAGGCTTTTTATTTAACATAAAATGGAAAACACCAATTACTTCAAAATATGATTACGGACCATGTACACATTCATCAACTTACGATTTAAACGTTATTAACGTTGCAAGATAACAACAAATATACTTCAAGGTAACAGTTCACAGACTTACTGTAATATGCATAGCAAACATATTGACGTAAAACAGCTGCGTCTATATCAAATAATGTTTAGATGTATAAATCAAGTACAGTTAAATCAAATGTATTTATGCCAAAATAATTATTTATGTCATTCATCATTTTGAATACGATTTTCCTATTAGTTTAATGACTTATAATGTTCAAACAGTGGCATTTACGAGTTTGCGTTTATACAATAATACATCGCTTAAGGTTTTACAACAATGTTGATGGTTTGTGAGCCGTTGTACTTGCTTAATTTGACTATATGGACAAATCGGTCGAAGACATATACTTTGATCTAAATCCCGAGGTAAAACGATCAAATGGAATTTTCGGACTTAAATGTCATACTTTAAAAACACATCTTTGTTTCTAGTCCTCCTCAGATCTGCGCGTGCTATGGAACACAAAAGCGCACATACACGGTCGCACACAACCTTATTTGTAAAGTCTGCTTAATAAACATTTTAGCTAGGTACAAATATCTATATTTATTAACTACTTTATTTACAATATGATGCTTTTTGAGATTTCATTTATAATGATAAATACGATTACTATAATTATTATGATGATCATGGTGATAGGCGTCATCATAACTATTTGCAATCGTCTCTTTTTATTACGACTATGATTATTACCATTTTATGATATTACATTATAACTAATAATATTATTTTATTAATATTATTTGTATTAGTACCATCAATAACAACTTATCACTTGTAATTTAGAGAATCCCAATGTATCTATTATTATAACCATTTATTATTGGAAGCTTATAGTTTTTAAAAATGTTGCTTTTTATATCATTATATAAAGTATATACTTTGTGAACAATTAACATGTTATGTTTTGTTCTTGTTATTAACCATGTTTTCAAGCCATATCTTAATTAAAGTAGTAACGCGTTGAACACTTTGTGTAAAGAACAAGTAAGATATACTTAATTTATTTTAAACAGTGTTTGTGTCAATATTTGCCAATTATGTTACTTTGATACTAGTGAACAGAAGTGTTTTGTCGATAAAAGCCCACTAACAAAACAGTACCTTAGATAAAAGGTCCTCGGATGTTTCGCCCCCAAGACGTTTCCGCCCTGGTCGTTAAACACCTGGTCGTTTCGCCCCAATATTAGGTGCGAAACGACCAGGGACTAGGTGTTGAGTAGTTTAATTGGTGACCATTATATAATCATCAAAGAAAATACCCTGAATCAATAATGTAAGAATATTAGTGGAACACTAGGTGTTGAGTAGTTTAATTGGTGACCATTATATTCAATAATGTAAGTATATCACGCATTAATCCGACAAAGGGTAGGTGATAAAAGCAATTAGCCACCATAAGTATATATATTAATGTAAAATGAATGCAGTCAAAAAGTCAGACCAGTGCATAGATCTAGTATCGGACCTATAAAAACAGGATTTTTTAATAGTGTTTTTTTTTTATAACATTCAACATTTTGTCGTATAAAGTGTAACATTATAGTCTTTGAAACTGTGATAGTTTAATAGTTGTGAACGGGAGTAGTGTGCAACATGGATTTTCCATGCATAAGATGCAGGACTGAAGTACGTCCTCGGCAACACGCGGTCCAATTTGATTCATGCTCGGGTTGGCAGCATCGAACGTGCAAAACAGGTGAGTCAGTTGAATAATAGTTAGTTACTCATACAAAATCAAAGATATTTTTTAATATAATAGATAAAATACCCGTTGAAATGTATGTGTGGCGAAATCGGCTCACATTGTACCTCCCTTTATATTTGATATATTGAAGACAACTATTAAAGAGCAACAACAAGATGATTCTCTGCATACTTAATTGTAGTTGAATTTAATAACTTAAGGATATTGCTACAGTATCTCAAATGCTTACCTTTGTACTATGTTGTAAAAGTTAAATGTTGTTGTACCTTTACGTTAATAAAAATCAAACATATTAAATAAGTTTAAATTCATTGCAAATATAATAAAGTAACCAAAAAATAATGGTATTCAAAAGCGAAGGCTGCCATTGATCGATAAGATTCGGCTATTGACATTATACACAGATATAACCCTAACGTTAATGCCATATGTATATTTTCAGAAAATCTCTAGATGTATTGATACTGTCTAATGACAATACATTCGTGTATCTAACATTTTCTACTAGATAAAACGCCTATTATTTTTTCCAAAAACTTAGAACAATTACGGTATTTAAATTATTTTAATGTGATTCATCCTATTGCAAAATTAAAATGCATTATATATAGTGTTCCGTTAGTGTCAAAACAATTGTCAACATAAATCCAAACCACGATGGTACGGGTATGATGGCATGGTGATGATTACACGAGAGTTCGATGCTGATGGTTCGATTTACCGAACACTATGCCACGATGATTTGTCATGATGTGACATGATGTTCCAATGAAGATTGAACTATGATGTTGGTGCGATGGAGTGATGACTATAGAACCATGATTCGATTGAACAATGTCAGGATGACATTGGAGGCACAAGGCATACACGAACAACATGATGACAATTATGCGTTATATTATCGTAATGTCATATCATCGTAATCGTGCCATTTTGAAATTTAAGTATCCTTTCATTATATCGGCATACATTTCACTGTTTATCTTGAATAATTAATAAAGAAAACGATTGCACAATGACGATGGTGCAATGAATGTAGGCCGATTGTCACGATGATAATGACTTGATGGCACCATCTTAACTGCGTTCTTTTGTCATCGTGCAATCCATCATCGAATGTATTATTTGTATAAAACCCAATAATTTCATATGTGGAACACAGTAGTCATCACTACCTATCCTTTACATACGTCACATTGCTACGTGTATATATAGGAAAGTACGGAATACCATTAGTGCCATCCTGGTGACAAATTTAAATCCAGAGGTGACAATGCGATAGTGCGATGGCGACAATGCGATAGTACGATGGCGACAATGCAAAAATACGATGACGACAGTACGACAACGCGATAGTACGATGGCGACAATGCGATAGTCATATTTAACTGTCGCCATCGTATCATTGCATTGTCGCCATCGGACAATCGCGTTTTCGTACTGTCGACATTGTATTATCGCATTGTCGCCATCGTACTATCGCACTGTCGCATTGTCGTCATCGTACTGTCGCATTGTCGTCTATCGCCGTTCGGTACACATGCGCACATCGTTTTTTTTCCTAGATGGAGCCACTTTTAAAAATACTTTACAATTCAGCATACCTTACAGCAATACCCATTCTATAACTTTATAAGAATGTGATTTCATTATAACTGTAACCTCTTTCAACTTTCAAAAAACATCTTTATAAAGTCATCTATTCTGTTTCTGCAATAAGAAGAATGTGTGTACCAGAAGGCGATAGTCGACAATGCGATAGTACGATGGCGACAATGTGACAGTGAGATAGTGCGATAATTCGATGACGACAGTGCGACAATACGATGGCGACAGTGCGGTAGTATGGCGACAAAATCGACGATGCGACAGTACGATGACTACAATGTGACAGTGCGACAATACGATGGCGACAGTGCGTTAGTACGATGGCGACAATGCGAAAATACGATGACGACAGTACGATGACTATCGCATTGTCGCAATCGTATTATCGCGTTGTCGAATTGTCGCCAGTGTACAATCGCTTTTTCGCCACCGTACTATCGCATTGTCGCCATCATACTATCGCACTATCGCATGGTCGCCCTCTGGATTTTAATGTGTAACCACGATGGCCCTAACGGTATTCCGTAGGAAAGTGATGTAACTAGAAGGAAGCGGTGAGTGCGCAAAAGAAGATAAAAGCAGTAGTTACAGTAACGTTAAATACATGCATACAGGAATGTGTTGTTTGTATTGATAAGCTTCAAGTGTACGTACTATAACTGTTTAAATCTTGGTTTCAAATGGGTCAGGTGATAACATAGAATGCCCTTAGTTGATATCTAAAGCTTAGGCATAATGTACTTCCATGCATATTGAAAAAACCTGTTTACTAAGATACATTTAATTATATACGTATACAGTCACGGCCATATAAATGCATTCTCTCCGTCGTTCCCTGTATTTTTATGCTTTACACATTGTCTTATGTTGTTAAGTGTTCATAGTTTCGTTCTAGTGTTGTTTATAAAAAATTCCTCTATTATTTTTAGTGTGTCATTTTAAACAGATTTATTGCTATAATTTGCTTCGACAACAATTGAATATATATTGCAGACAACAATGTACGCGTATACATGATCAGCTATCAATGCTTTTTCATTGTAATCACTAAAATAAAGATTAACATAAAGATCATTGTTTGACAAATACATTATTCTGAACAGAATTATGTTATTTATTTTATATTTTATATCTGTCATGTTTGAAGTTTCTTTAGAAGCAGAGCCATGTGTTTAAAATTTGATGAACATTCTTCTTGCTCATCTGTTCCTCTTGTCAGGTATTTGTTAAATCCTAAGATAAGGACGATACAAATCAAGATTGTAGACCCCTGAAATGTTGATGCAACATGCATGGAGTAATTTTCTCGTCTCTCTATCCATTAACGGTTCAGTACATATGGTTACCTGTAGGACCGTCACACGTTGTTACAACCCTTTGATATTTACACAATGGTTGCTTTAGGCCATTCATTATCCTTAAATGTTACCCTATTTCATTTTGATCTTGAGCTCATGTGGACAATTATTGACACAGGCCATTATTGGCAAAACATTTTTTATCTATTGTGTGTAGCCGCACACTTGCACTCTTACATATTAACCGCGTATGACCATCCCGGATGCATCCATATAAAACATTATTACTCGTGATTTAAATTGACGCTATTTAGACATATAATTACTCAAACCATATATGTAGCATATACACAGTGGTTGCCAATGATCATTACGACCCCTCACAACTTTGTTTTGGCATTTTCTTCGAAATTGGGATAGCCATTACAAATCAGAGTCATGTGGGTTTGTCAAACATATATTTCTGTTTTGTATGTTTTTAAGCTTACCTGGGCGCCACGTGCTCATGGTTTTTTTGTGATTGCCTTTTGTCTCTGTTACAGATCGTATTTATTATTAAATATAAAACTATATTGTGTTGTGTTGTTTTATTGTTGTACCAATTTCTAAATATCGTTAACTTTAAATGTAAATCACGACTTGTCTATGAGTTTATAACGGTAGTTATTTTAATACTTATTGTACTCGTTGATTAGTTGTTTACTAGTATTCGATTTATTCGTTAAGGTCGTTTTTCTCTAGGTTAGATAAGTTCAGCTCATCTAATCCATACAGTTCGGGATTTTCGTAATTAAGAAGTAGTCTCCCATTCGGGAAGGTATCACGAGTATCCCGAGTAAAAAGCGGTCCGTCAAAAATGCGTATATGACTCATATCCGCGGATATGACCGAAAAGTGCGGATATGGACGAATATAAGCAATATCGACACTTTTTCTGCAATGTTCATTTCAATGTTCAATGAATAACAAAATATGTATAAAATGTGCAAGGTAAAATATCTTTTATTTGTTTGTTATTATATATTATAGTTTATTGGTACGTAGAAATATGCACGTTATTGTATTTATTCAAATGAACAAAAGATATCGTAGTGCTACATTTAAATGTTTCAAGAATGATTGTAACCATTATATTAGCGCTGTTATTGAAAAGCAATGCATGTCCCGCAATTTTTTTAGATTTTTCCTTAATATTTCAACAGTTCATATCCAATATCCCGAAAAGTTAAAATACAAAGCCTATATGTTTAAGATTAATATTACAGCTGTTACATTCACTTATAAAACATAATATTAACGAAAAATATAATATTTTAGCGGGACATGCATTGCTTGTCAATAACAGTGCAACTATAATGGTTATATGAACATGATATGGACAATTTGGATTATGACTACAAAACATGCTACCTGTCTGGTACTTACGAATGGAAATGTAGGGCAGAGGTGACAGAGATATTTTCCGGAAGTGGCTGTCTTAATATACACTGCTTTCTTTCATGTTTTGTTACTACTTTGCGCTGAGGAAAATTTTCAGTAAGAATTTTGTTTCGGTCAACAGAGTTTGGACCGATTCCGTCTCGAAAGTGGTCGGAACAGACTTGAGTATACGCCGTTGAAAACCAAGTTTTCCGGCTAATTGCTGTCATCCAAGCTTTTCTTGTAATGAGTCTTTAGGCAATTTATGTAATGTTACTTTTGTTGAAAATGTACCTATTATACCGCTACAATTAAGGCATTTGACGATTGACCAGTAGTATTTCCCCATCGTTTTCCTTAACACCGGAAGTAGTTATACCTACCCGCACGAACGACAACTCTGTCAAGAGGGAATTACGAAAATTGGGACATATTGTTTAAGAATTTGACTAAAGATTTTCGGTGGGATAATGACGTCAATTCGTCAAACAAATGTCGTCATTTCACAGTAAAAAGTGAAAATTATCGATATTTTTCACTGTTAATTTTCACTGTTTGAAACATTGAAATTATCAGTTTCCATTCACTTATATTTCTCAATAAACCACCGGAAAGCATAAAATAAATAGTAACAATCAAATATAAGATAATTTTACCTTGCATAAAGTTATTATAGAACTACAAATATAGATCCTTTATTGGATAAACCACATTCGTCGATTTTATCATATTCGCGCATTTAAAGTCATCATTTATTTTCAAATGAAAAATGCCACTTGAAACAGTGACATTTCAGACAATATTTACTGCATTCATAACATTCAGTATATAAACATTTTTATATCAAATAAAAATATAACCAGGGAAAAGTAACATCATTAATTAATTGTGGTCTGGCGATAATCGGCCCAAAAATATTTTAATATTTTCTAAAGCATAGTGTATATCTAAATAATAAAGTTTTGAGACGACATCAAGAATAATACTACATTCAGTATATTATATAAACATTATGTAAACTTATACAACAAAACATATGTGGTGTCGGCATGGTTATATTGTTTGTGGTGTGTAGCCATAAAACAATCTTCTGGCACTTCGTCATGTTCGCGGATATGAATTAAGAGTTGGAAAAATGATTATGTCTATTAAATTGTTATATTTTGAGACAATACGAACATATTTAGCCCATATTGTGTTTTTTTATTACATATTGCAGACAAAGTGTCGATATTGCCTGTATTCGTTCATATCCGCACTTTTCGGTCAATCCGTGGATATGAGTCATATTCGCATGTTAGACGGACCGCGTTTTACACGAGGTACTCGTGATACCTTCCCGAATGGGAGACAACTTCTTAATTACGAAAAGACCTAGTTGCACGTTTATAATTTGTCTAATACTCAGATCACTCATCCCTTTTCCCGTGCACTGATATGTTTAATGTCGATCTCGTGAATCGTATGATTGCTAAAGTCATTCGATTCTTTACATTCAAAGAGTATACATCTCTTTGTTGTATATTAATGATATTTATTACCATTAATAACTATATTACAGGTAACTATGTTTTAGTATTTTCACTATGTTTCGTTGCTAAATTGTATTTTGTATTGTGTGTATTGTTAGTATTGTTTGTATTTTAAGGATCACCGTCGGATCATGCATTACTTGGATTTGTGTATTGCTATATTTATATAGATTCGATTCTTTACATTCAAAGAGTATACATCTCTTTGTTGTATATTAATGATATTTATTACCATTAATAAATATATTGCAGCCAAACGAGTTCATCCTCCACGATAGAACCTCACGGAAACCCACCGGCAACATTGGCGCCCAAGTCGTCGTGGAAAACAGGAAAACAACGTTTGAAGTAAATCGTTCAACGTTGAATCGTCGAGCACAGCATTTTGCTCAAATTGGCCAAACTACGACTTTGCTATTTGACATAGTACAAACAAGTTCGGGAGTAATTCCCGAAGTCAAGATCGAATGAACTTGGAGGGTTTCGTGACAACACGAGTCTACTGAACGTTCCATGGTCGGTTGTTCCCGGGAAAATCACGGTGCACATATTAACTCTTAAGTACGTATGTCAACGTCCGGATTCTTCATTCTACGTTACCAGGATTGGATTCGCCGTTCAGTCTGGATAGTGCATTGACACTGTAATTGGACTTATTACATAGTGTATAGGACTAAGTATATTGTTTTGTTTATTCTTTGCTGATCCGACGGATTTTGGTGAGTGTATTTTTCTGTTTATATTTGTTTGCATCAATTTGCATGTATGTTATTTGCAATTTTGCGTAAAATTAATCACTTAGTTGACCATCAAAATTATAAAGTATACTTCGATTTCAATTTTACGAAATTTAGCATATTGGTCACGGGTTATCTTGGTGTTAATTTAAGACGCAACTGCGAAACTGTTTATTTTGACGTATTTGATATACTTGCTTCATTGTTTACATTTAAAGCTAAGTTGGAAAAGAACGAATATCTAACTTGTCTCGTTCACTAACCGATGTATTAACACCGTTTTACTTAAGCACGCAATAATCAGTACAATCGGTGTAATCCAGTAGAGCATACCTTCAAATTCTACCAGTAGACATACTAATATTATTGTGTTATCCCTAATTAATTATCATTCAGATTTATATCCTTTACATCTGTCCAAATAGTCACAGTATCGGGTTTGATTTTGAGTATTGTAAACAAGTATTTCATATTTCTGTGGACGTTATAGCATCGACAGAAATATTTACCAAATATTCTTATACCAAATTTGTACACGAAACCATGCATTGTAATGCATTACGTGGATAATACACTGTATTTGTATTATACACATTGGTAATTCGTCGTGATTTTCCGCATTTTGCACGCGAGAGAGTGACGCGCGTATCGCACTATAAAATCGTTAATTTCGCTTTCCGATATTTATGGCGGAATTAGCGCGGTTGATAGCGTTTTAGAATATCACGCGGGAGAACTGAGTTCGATTAAGGATACCGGCACGTAAAATTAACTTTGGAAATTTCCAAATAAATTGAAATAAATTGACCACATTACAAATAAATTGAAAGAAAATTAGCAAATTGAGTGCGTTTGAAAATTAAATAAATCAGTGTTTCTCAAAGCTGGCAAACGGAAGTGCTATTCAGGGGAGATAATGTGTGTAGATTACGAGCAAGGGCAGTAAATTAATTATACTGCATCATTTGAATGTTTGAAAGATTTTTTTTTCATGTTGCAACCAACTTCATACGAAACGTGAGGTGATCGTGAGGTTGCTGTGATAATATAGTGCTTTAAGGAGATAGTGTTGTCTTAAAAGAATAGTATTTATTGATAGTAGTGCTAGTTAATGATTAGTATAAAAGGCCTCTACATAAGTTCATAGACATAAGTATTCAGTATATAAAGTAGACAGGTTAGGCTCGCACGATGAGTTAAGAAATGTGAGTGAAAGAGAGGAGAGATTGCAGAGGAGAAATATAGAAAAAGAGATGGAAGAAATAAGGCACGGTAGACAATATATCCAGGAGAGGAATCGTACTCGCCTGAATGAATCGGTCCATGCATGTGAGTCCCCATTACGAACACAGGAGCGAACTACGAGTAGTTCCAGACAACAACGTGTTTCGTCTTATGTTCCATTACACGAGGGAGAGAATCTTGAAGATTTGGACAGATTTCTAGAAGAAGCACATATGGAACTACGGGAAAGAATCAATAGCCATGGATCAAATGTCGGTGACCTCTTAACAGTATGAGTACGTTGATGACACCGAACAAACGCAAACCAAGACGTTTGAACAGAACAAGTCTGCACAACAACAGGAAACGGAAACAGACAGCAGATACGGACGACACGCACACCTTATCCGTAACAGGGAAGAAAATGTACACACAGAAAGGGAATTAGAATTACGACGGCGGCTTCTGGAGCTAGAGGATCGCGAAAGCAAACATCGGGAAAGAGAAGAGCATATGTATAAATATTGGAAACGGAAAGAGTTTGACTTACAGCAAACGGAACGAGAGATGACACATAAATTTAATAGCAGAGAAGAGCGACTATTATCTCAAGAAATGAAGTTAAGAGATATGGAAATCTCATTATCAGAGAGGATGCAGAAGTTGGAATGCAAACTGGAGATGCGAGAGAATCGTATAACGGAGGGCTTTTGGGAGAATGAACGAAATGAGACAGTGGGCAATGCATCTGTGATTGAAAAGTGCAGTAGAGAGAAAATTGACCAGCTTCAGCGGAAGATCGAAGCTCTTCAAAAAGAAAAAGCATTATTAGAACCCAGATTACCAGATGTTGACGTTTTAAGCTACGGCAAAACGCTTTTAAGAAAAGACGGTATAAGAGATTCATCAGAAATAAAATTGAACATTTCGTCATTCTCAGGAGAGGTACCAGTACCAAGAAGTGAATCTTCTTTCGAGGATTTCAAACTAGAAGTAGACAGTGTGAAAACTATATATGCTGAACACGTTGTCAAACAAGGCCTTCGCAGAGCACTTAAAGGGCAAGCCAAGAAAAAAATGCTTCATATGCTTGCTGATGCGACGGTTGATGAAATCATGACAGAACTTGAAGACAATTTCGGAAATGTCGCCAGTACCGACACATTACTATCTCGTTCTCTCAGTGCAGAACAGTGTAACACCTTATGCGTATCCTACGTCACGGCGCCAAAAATGATTATGTAAACTTTAAGATATCCTGTGTCGCGGCGCCAAAAATGAATATGCGGCACTTCAGCCGTTATGTAATCTAGTGGCTCTCAAAGTTCGTTTTAAGTCGCGTTGTGTAATTTTTTGATTTGACTTAAATGTCCCAGATTCGTAGATTATTCATCAGTTTGCATAATAAGTCTTTTTGTAGCATATAACAACTTTTATTCTTGATTAAATATTGTATTGTAAATGTATTTTATTCTTATTTGTATTGTAATTCTTCTTTAAGAAATTGAGACAAGAAATAATCAGAAAAGAAATAAACAAGATACTCCAACACAAAATATAATCCGTCCAGAAAAAAACAAATGTCCCAATGTCCGTCTATCTCGCACTATCCCGTGAAAGCGCTAAATTGGGATGTTTACTGTGCTAGTTCAAAACCGCTTGGCTTGAATGGCTCGAATACAGGTTTCAACACGGTCCGTTTTATACAAAAATGGTAACCTTGGCGCTGACCTACTTGTTTTAGGGAGTAAACAGCGTTATCCATCACTTTGACACAAACTCATAACCATAAAAAATATAACTATAAACGGGATAAAACAATGTCTATCACTTTTTTGGTCGTTAAATTATTTCTTACTATATAGGCTTATTTAACCTGTTTATATAAGCTGTTAACATAAGCAGTTCGTGTATAATTAATATTTTATTGACCGCAAGATATGGTCGAATGTGCGTCATTTCTGTCTTAAATGTATTTCGCCCGTGACAATGCATCTCATGTTACTAAAATAGTGCTGACTATACAGAAATAGTGTTACAACAGGAAACTGGCGAGTCCGTTACACAGTGGGGTTTACGACTCGAAGAAATGCTCCTTCAAGTAACCAGAAAGACCAAAATTGAT
Organism: Dreissena polymorpha; assembly: GCF_020536995.1. NCBI lineage: Eukaryota > Metazoa > Mollusca > Bivalvia > Myida > Dreissenidae > Dreissena > Dreissena polymorpha. Next base: position 40,540,692 of record NC_068361.1, on the reverse strand, counting down.
GACGAAGAGAGGCGGGTCATGCTAAAGAAAAGGTTTTGGAGAGGCCTCAAGAGCGAAGAATTGAGAAATGCCACCAGGGTTCACTTCGAAAATAATGTCCCATATGAGGAACTACGAAATAAGGTACGCGAAGAGGAATTCGAGGTGAAGCTACTAAAGGACAAGGATAACAGACATAAGATAGGGAAAGTGAGTCAGCTTGCTGTTGAGACTGATGCGTGTCAAAGTAACGAATTACTGCAACAGCTAATGAAGAAAATTGAGAGTCTCGATCGAAAGTTGGAAGACTTGAAAAAAGGACATACAGGTCGGCAGATTGGCAATAATAGAGCTGCAAATACCACAGGTGAATACCGACAGAGAGGGTTCCAGAGAGGTGGATACAGGAGACGCCCCAATTATTATCAGAATAACCGAAATAATGATCATACTGCAAACCCCGATAAATTGATGACGAATCAACCAGCATCAAAGGAACATTTAAACTAACAAACGTTGCCATTAAAGGTCGAATAGACGACGTTTCCGGTTCTGACCCCAAACCACGAAAATACAATTTATTTAATAGGCTTATCGGTTGTTCCAACGAATCCGATATTTGTATTAATGGCTTACGTACACGGGCTTTGATTGACAGTGGAGCCATGGTTACGACTATTAGTCAAAACTGTTATGAACAAATGGACCCAAAGCCATTTCTCTATAGCTTAGAAGATTTACAGCTGTCAATTACAGGAGCTAACGGAACCGAACTTGTGTATATGGGATACATCGAAGCAGCCATATCAGTTCCAAACATAAGTGAAGAAACATTTGACGTAGCTGTTTTGGTAGTGCCCAATACGGAGTACAATATCAATGTACCCGTTATCATTTGTACCAATGTGATACGACACCTTCACTCACTGCCATTAGAAAACTTATCTGAAGAATGGAAAGCAGCTTTAATGGCTGCGTCTCTGGCGACGAACATAGGCTTGGTGGTTTCTACGAACAGATCCACTGTAGAACTACCAACGTACGAAACTATGACAATATCCGGTTTCGTTCGAAAATCAACACAGGATTCGGCCGTTGTTACTGAGCCATCAGAGAAGGCGTCAAGTCGAATTGGTGTATACCCGCGTGTTGTCCGCCTTGACAGCCGAGGAAACACTGCCAGAGTTCCGGTTCGCATTTTCAACTTGTCAGCCAAACCCATTAAAATTGTCCCTAAAACCGTTCTCTGTGAATTGCAACCTGCAAAGGTACTGCGCTCATGGACACCAGATACCGCAGAGACACCATTAAACGCGAAGTGTGCACCACAACAAACAAACAAGAAATATAGAGATAGGTTCTGCGAAAGTCTGAAAATTGATATTAATCATTTAGAACCAGAACAACAAGAGCAACTCAAATCAATGTTGTTTGAAATGAGGGATGTTTTTCGTCAGGGCCGTTAGATCTGGGTAATACCGATCTCGTTCGCCACAAAATACGGCTAAGTGATAACGAACCATTTAAAGAACCTTACAGACGCGTACCGCCTGGACTCATAAATGAGGTTCGTGAGCATGTGCAGGAAATGTTGGACATCGGCGCTATTCAGCCATCATCCAGCCCGTACTCATCCAACGTGGTCATTGTCCGGAAGAAAGACGGAACTATACGCTTCTGCATTGATTACAGGAAGCTGAATAGCCGTACCCACAAGGATGCGTATGCCATTCCCCGCATTGCCGACACCATTCACCTCCTTTCCGGTTCCCGTTACTTCACTAAACTTGACTTGAAGGCGGGGTACTGGCAAGTAGAGATGGCGGAAGAAGACAAAGAAAAGACCGCTTTCCAAGTAGGAAGTTTAGGCTTCTTTCAGTGTAACCGGATGCCATTCGGCCTCTGCAATGCCCCGGCTACATTCCAACGATTAATGGAGCGTTGTATGGGCGAATTAAACCTAAAAGAATGCCTCATATACCTTGATGACATCATTGTTTTCAGTCATGATTTTTCAGAGGCTGTTCAAAGACTTAAAGCAGTTTTACAACGTTTAAAAGACCAAAAGCTCAAACTAAAAGCCTCCAAGTGTGAATTTATGAAACCGGAAGTGATATATCTAGGTCATTTGATTTCAAAAGACGGTATCAAAACCGACCCAAGTAAGATCGAAGCGATACTTAAATGGAAAGTACCGACATCTATCAAAGAGGTTCGAAGATTTTTAGGATTCGCCGGTTATTATCGAAAGTTTCTTAAAAACTTTTCCCAGATAGCCCGGCCCCTCAACGACCTCCTAATCGGCACATCCGGAAACCAGTCACTTACGAAGAAAAAGTTCACATGGGGTGAGGCACAACAGCTTGCTTTCGACACTCTTGTTCAGAAATTGTCAACAACCCCAGTTCTTGCGTATGCTGACTATTCGAAGCCGTTTAAGTTGCATACGGACGCATCTTCGCACGGTCTTGGTGCATTATTGTATCAAGAACACGGCGGCGTGGATAGAGTGGTTGCCTTTTCGAGCCGCAGTCTGAAGACATCGGAAAAGAATTATCATGCAAGTAAGCTGGAGTTTCTTGCTCTCAAATGGGCAATCACCGATAAATTTCATGATTACCTGTATGGTATCCCATTTGATGTCTACACGGACAATAATCCACTAACATTTGTGCAAAGCTCAGCCAAACTAGATGCATGTGGTCATAGATGGGTCGCCGCACTAGCGAACTATGACTTCAAAATACACTACAGGTCGGGAAAGTTGAATGTTGAGGCCGATGCACTTTCGAGACTAGATCAGGACGTGGTACAAGCTGTCCTGGTAACGCATTAAACCCCTATGAATTCAAGTCCCGTTGTCGATCAGACCAAAATAAATGAAGCCTGCAACCCACCGGAAGTTCTTAAATCCGATGACTGGATAAACGGTCAAAATGCTGATTCAACAATTTCACAGGTCAAGACACTTATTGTTCTGAACTGGCGACCTAATCAGAGTAACGTCCGTCAACTTCCGCCGAAAGTTAAAAAGTATGTCCGCGTGCTGAAGCATCTATACATTGATAACAGGATTCTAATGCATAAAACAACATTACATGAACAAACCGTACAACAGGTTGTTTTGCCAAAATCGGCCAAATTGCATGTTTTTAAAGCATTGCATGATGATATGGGACACCAGGGTCGAGATAGGACAATATCTCTATTCAGCGAAAGATTTTATTGGCCTGGAATGTCAAGTGACATAACGAAATGGATACGAGAATGCGACAGATGTATTCTGTCCCCTAAACTGCCCCTACTTTTGCCACGGGTATAGTAAATATAACCTCGACGGCACCTATGCAACTTGTGTGTATTGACTTTCTTTCACTGGAAGCATCAAAGGGAGGTTATGAAAATATACTCGTAATCACGGATCATTTTACGAGATATGCTCAAGCTATTCCAACAAGGAATCAAACAGCTCGCACCACGGCCAAAGCTCTGTTCGACAACTATTTCGTACATTACGGGTTTCCTGAGAAATTGCACATCGATCGCGGTCAGAACTTTATGTCGCGCGTGATCAGAACGCTTTGTGCGATAACAGGTATAAAGAAAACGCGCACGACTGCTTACCATCCGCAGGGCAATGGTCAGTGCGAACGATTCAAACGGTACACTGTTACAGATGTTGCGCACCCTGGACAATGAAAAAAAGGCAGACTGGAAATCTGCAGTACCAGCACTGGTACATGCGTATAACGTGACTCGGAATGAGTGCACTGGCTACTCACCATATGAGTTAATGTTTGGACGCGCCCCTCGACTTGCAATCGATGCAGTACTGGGTTTGTAACGACAGGGTGTTGGAGGCTCAGTACCGTCAACATACGTTAAAGAGCTCAAACAACACTTAGGGGATGCTTACAAAACAGCCAGCCGTGTATCGCAAGAACGTGGAAAGATAGCAAAACAACAGTATGATAGAAAAGTACGTGAAACTGTTATTCACGTGGGCGACAGAGTCCTACTTCGCAATTACGGGTTAAAAGGAACTCACAAGATCACCGATATATGGGCAGAACATGCATATACTGTGATCGGCAAACCTGACCCGTCGATTCCGGTGTTCCGGATCCAGCACGAAAGTGATAAGAATATCATCAAGACAGTTCACCGGAACCAATTATTACCAATCCGCCAACTGCCGCTAGACATAACGTCTACATCCGAATCGGAGTCTACGTCCGAATCGGAGACGACAAACACGCACGAAACTTCAGATGCAGACTCCGATAGATCGCGTTCGGACCAGTCGTCAGCACGCAGTACGTTGAGGTGTAATGGTCGATCGAAGTCGATGTACGTTCCACCACACAAGCGGAAGCCTGGAGAACCAGGGTTGTTACCGCGCAAAACAAAGCGCGCAACAACAACACCAGCGTGGATGCGCACTGGAGATTACCTAGTGTAAAAGTCTATTATCTCCATTAAATCGTGAAAATATGTTATACATATTTATTTTAAATAAATTACAAGGTGTATATTCATGATGTTTTTTTCATTATTAAGTATACTAGTGTATATTATGTGTGTGCTATAATTACACGTTAAATATGCCTTATTGTCTACAGTTGTCTGTTTTTAATATGATCGGAGTTGCGTTTTTCGACGTTCCAAATGTTAGAGATCCTCCTTAGACGATTTCAAGCGTTCATAATGTATTACTGATAATTTAGCGAGTTTTGTTTCGAATTAAATTGAAGCATATGTCGAGGACGACATCAAAATCGGAGGACGGTAATATGTTACAGATCGTATTTATTATTAAATATAAAACTATATTGTGTTGTGTTGTTTTATTGTTGTACCAATTTCTAAATATCGTTAACTTTAAATGTAAATCACGACTTGTCTATGAGTTTATAACGGTAGTTATTTTAATACTTATTGTACTCGTTGATTAGTTGTTTACTAGTATTCGATTTATTCGTTAAGGTCGTTTTGCTCTAGGTTAGATAAGTTCAGCTCATCTTATCCATACAATTGCACGTTTATAATTTGTCTAATACTTAGATCACTCATCCCTTTTCCCGTGCACTGATATGTTTAATGTCGATCTCGTGAATCATATGATTGCTAAAGTCATTCGATTCTTTACATTCAAAGAGTATACATCTCTTTGTTGTATATTAATGATATTTATTACCATTAATAAATATATTACAGCCAAACAAGTTTATCCTCCACGATAGAACCTCACGGAAACCCACCGGCAACATCTCTCATCGTTTTCTGTCAATACCACACATGGTCTGAATATCTTAATTTAGGTCATGATTATTTACACACACATATCGACTTACTACACAGTTAAATATCTGTAATTCAAATGGGCCTTAAATCGCCGTCTTAAATTGTGGTACTGTATACACATAATTGTAATACAGCGATTAAAACAAATGATGTTTTATATACGGCATACGTTGTTTCACTTGACTATTCTTACAGTTTTACTAAGGTTAGTGCAAAACCTCAAATTAAAGGAAATATTTTATCCAGTACCTGTCAATATACCGTTAATTTTCCACTTTTATCATCCGAATGTAAATAATGGGATACAACTTCGAATAAACCACTGCAATAACATTAGTAGTTGCTTTTCTTTGAAAAAAGATTTAATACTTTGTGAATTGATTAAAAAACACATTCAAAGGAACTTGTTCACAGATTTTCGTAGATTTTGAAAATAGCATAAACTATGTTGACTAACAAATCTCTGATCTTTTGTTCAGTCTTAAATAATATTTTTAGATCTAGCGATAAACAAAGTGGAACACACATTATTATTTTACCCGGGATTCGAACCCAGGCGAAGTAAAGGCGAACGTTTCACAATTGCGCAACACAGACTTGCCTTTCTTTTAGCGAAACATGGACGCTATGTAAGAACAACCACGTTTTTCCAAATTATCGAGAAAATTACTTGATTATTTTTTAGAGATTTCCATTAATGATTGTAAATTATAGAACTAGTTATGTTCAATATGTTTTTAGTCAGGAATGTAATCTCGTTTATGTAAACACAATATATACATACGTTTTTTTTATCTATTACGATTATTTTGATAATTATAATCTTATCATACTGTGAACAAGTCCCCCATACCATTTACACATGCTGTTATGGTGGAATTAAAGTGTCGTTTTGTAAACAAATTAATATGAACGCGTTTGAAATCACCTTGCATAACAATTTAAAATACATTTAAGGCATTATTATTTTGCATATTAAAAGGGACAAACGTAATGCCTTTTTAATGGAGTATCCAATATATATTTTAATGCGCATTTGAGTTTTCGGTGTGTTGTATTGGGCTTAAAAGGTGGCGTTTTGTGAATTTTAAGCGATCGAATATGCTCAGTTTAGAAAGGGGCAAGACGCTATTTACATCTTTTCAGATGTTTGCTAGGAGAACATTATACCACGACGTCGAGCAGCCGCTGCTAAAATGTCTAGAAGAAAACAACATAAACGGTTGGGAGTTAAGGCTGGATTTACCACATGACCTGCTTTTAAAATGGTAAGATTTGAGGGAATTCGAATTGTATATAAAATCAGAGTGTGGTTCTATTACCACAGACTTGTCAGTCTTGGTGCACCTAACTTTTTAATTCAATTCAATTGTTTATAAATAATTGAGCCTCGCTCTGGAAAAATGGGGTTTTAATCATTTGCGTAAAGTGTCGTCCCGGATTAGCCTGAGCAGTCCGCACAGCCTAGGCAGTAACGACAATTTCGCTTGTTCTCTAATTTTTCGTTTAAATAAAGTTTCTTCTCAGCCATAATCACGTTTAAGCGTAAATTGTCGTCTCTGATCTGCATTTGCGGACTGCAAAGGCTAAACTGCGACGACACTTTTCGCACATGTTTTGTTAAAGTTTTATTAATTGCAGGCATATAATATTGTTTGCCCATTGACCTGGTTGTGATGCCGTAAGATTTTAATGTTTTTTCTATCGCCAACCGTGCACGGGTGCTTACAAACAGAACACGGAATAGCGTAATTAGTGAACACATTGTGGTTCTCATATCTTCTTGACACAATAAGTTTTTGGTTTCCCCTTGTTGTTTTTGCAACCACTCCACCATTTTAATAACATCGTCCCCTCATTTACCAGTAGGTATCATGTAACTGTCGTTTTCGCACAAGACCTTGTATCGTTATTCTTAAAATTGAATGATATCGATATACCGGTAACCAGGTTCTGGAAGGTAAACCCGTTGTATCTCATGTCGAGAAAAAAAAAATGTTTATGTTCTTTTTTCAAAATTTATACAGACAATAAAGAAACTTTAGGCAAACACTACAGACAATAAAAGCATAAATACAATGTCTATATTTTTAGAATACTTCATATAGAGAAGTCTTACGTTTTTTATAATAAGCCGTCGCTAAATAGTGGAACCAGGGGTGGAATTGGTGTATTTTTTAATTTTTAGTTAAATTAAACCTCAAAAGTTTGTATTGCACGTTCCTTTTTCGGTTATTAAAAAGTAGCGAGCCTTTGGAAATTCGATACATTTCAGGATATATTGATAATACACAACAAACACAAACAACTAGTCCCAAAGCTATGTTATTACCCCCATCATTGCTCCCTGGGCATTGTAGATATTGTCACGACTCTGACTTTTGTGAAAGTAAATATCTTCGGAAGCGGTAGCGAATCGTGTCAAGATAAATTTCTTTTAGTTAAGAAGTGAAAAATAAACACTTTTTATAAATTTTGTCAAACGTATCATTTATTATTTTTATCATATCACACATTTATGAACATAATACATTTATGTCAATGATAACATAACATGAGAAAAGTAAGAGTTATAAGTTAATAATTATGTTAAAATTCTGCAAGTTTTCTGTTAAAATTCTGTGAGTTTTCTGTTAACATTCCGCAAGTTTTCTGTTAAAATCCTGCAAGTTTTTCTGTTATATTTGTATGTTTATATTTCTTTTTCTTATGAGGTTGTCATTACAAACCATCAACTTTCAAAGCCTTTGTCTTTCTTTTATTCTCATATTCTTGCGTTATCACCTACCGACCCAACCGTTCTGGTTAGAGTGATTCAAACTCAGAACTCACGGCCTTTTATACTCTCAGAAATTATGTTACCGCAGAATTCTGCTAAGTATTAGAATGTCATAACGTGAACAGCAGAAGATTGACAGAATCACCAATAACTTTGGATTGTTCAATGAAAAATATAACATTTCAATATGTATTAACAATATAATATATACTACTACATAAATTACCTGCATATTTGCTATTTTAAATGCAAATAGTATTTTAAAACAATAAATATTGATGCAGTATAAAAACAGTTTACAGCAGATTGTTTACGTAATAGTGACGTCATTCTCAGCTACAACGCCACCTAGGGTTAAATAACACTAAGTGAACATGTGTACAATAAATTTACAAGAATCTGGATTTAAACTCCAACAATCGCGTAGCTGGTAATCCAGGTAAATTTTCAAGTCTGTAATCATTAGAGTGTCATACAATACTATAACTTAACTGCAGACAGCATTCGAAACATAGGTTAAATATCAAATAGTAAATAAATATTACCCCACCCACTAAGGTTTACATGTGTTACATTACCCCCCTCTTAAGATTGTTTTTGTCCTCACAAAACTATTAAGTTCATAGAATCATTTAAACAATCACAATAAATAAATAACTCCTTTTCAATAAATAAAATTTATTAATTTAATGTCTAACTATCGACATTGAACAATTAATACAATACAAATTAACAAATGGATAATATATTCAGCATATATAACATTCCGATAATAACAATACTTATTACCTAGTGCTGTAAAACACAAGTGACAATAATAGGAACAAACATGTTAACAAGTAAGTTATGAGCAAGGGTTTTAAACAAATATATTTAACATTGTGATGCTCATGACATTTTACTTATAACAACAAATTAAGTACATATATCAAAATTGAGCATGGATAAGACTAGAATGTTTCCTCCTCTATCACAAGCATCTCAAACAACAGAGCATGTCAAAAGTGATTAAAACATTTGGAGGAAATTCCGATCTTTTTAAAGATCAATTTTACAACAATGCAAAGAGCCAATGCTCTTTAAATTTACCTTTGAACATCAACATAAACAATAAAACTACAACAACAGTAACAACACATCAAATGTTAAATAAACTCTTTGACTATCATTAATCTTGTTATAATGCAGCAATTTTTTAATAAATAAAATGACTATGTTTACTTCACATTTCATAGTATCAATTATTGGTTGCCAAAAACAAAAATGACAATTAAGGTTGTAACCGTCGGAATTATTTAGTGCATTACGACCTTTGCTGATCCGAGTTTTACACAGTTTGCATGGTTTAAAGAGTTACTTCCCTTTACCAGCCATGCCGTTAGAATTTCTATTCAAATTTTGATTCGTTTTTTCTAGATTATTTACATGTAATGGAAGGAGAGATACCAAAACTCGGTATGTTAACAATTCATTAGTATTTAATGTTAAAGTGCGTTAATTGTTTCTATGGCAAGATTCTAGTTATTTCTTGAATCTGTTTCTAAATGTAGCCGACCACCAAGTTAGTAATTTTGGATGCATTTGCATATTCGGATTTAAGACATTATTTCCATATGCAAGTTACAATGAAAATTAGTTTAAATTTATGATTTTTTTTAAATGACAAAGAAGTTACTTATGGTTAGCTTATTATGTTTTTCAGGACACCAGTGCAAAATAATTGCTGTGCAAAACACGTTGTATCAAAATCTTATGTGGGTATTCACTGGCTTTGGCGGGAACAGTGGTGGCCTCCGCATTTGTTGCCGGTAAGGATGATACCCTCGACCACGTGAACTCGCAGGAGATGGCTGGTAATGACACCTTTCAGTGATTGTTGGCCTTCGAACAATGACTGGTTCATTCTCCTTTCTATTTTGAATGGGAGGAACAACAAAAGCTGGAACAACAGCCCTTTTCTCCGCTTTGAACTCACGGAGTTCATCAACTAATTGGCCCAGCGCTAAGCCCATCGTATGAACCGCTGATTTCAGTTCAAGAATCTCAGATTTGAGATCATTTATGCAAGTGTCACAAGTTGACGTCGACGATGAAGAAGACGAAGACATGGAAGATACACTCCATGGAGATTTTGTAGGACACAAAATTCTTCTATTGGAAGAATGTAATGGTGACTCTGGAAAGTCAAAAGGTGACAAATCGTGTTCACCTAACATCTCGGGCAAAATGTCAACAGTAGGGGTACTGTGAATGGAATTCGTTTTTAAGCCTGACGATTCCATTGCAGAATTCAAAATGTCTGAAGACTTACGACGACTGTTAAAAATCAAACACGAATCTTCTTTTGAAAAGCGAACAATGTCCAAGGAAGTTGGAACATATGGATTGACATTTTTGATTAATGAAGCATTTTTATTTACGTTTTCATTATTAGCCAACATGGCATTTACAGTTGCCTCATGTGGAGGAAAGTTACATTTTTTAACATGACGATATAAATCCACTTCGGATGCACACCCAAATTTGCAAATTGCACAATAAAATGGAACTTTGTCCAAAGCGACGTGTTTTTTGTAAAAATGATCAAAAACTTTAGATTTTTCGCCTTGATATTTTGGAAGGCAATGTTAGCATTCAAATATCCTGCCTCTATTGTTGATGTAAGACATTCTGAAAATACACAAAATTTTGTTTTAATACATGTTATAATATTGTAATACAATTATTTTTAATCTTTTTACCATGAAAATCATTGTTATTAATGAGCTTAAACAGCATGCAATTAATAGTTTCTGTTTCTGGCAGAAAAACTGGCAGAATTCATCTGCATTGAATTTCTTTTATTTGGAAATCCATTTTGGGGGACAAGTACCCTTGTAAGGTTTCAATTTGTCATGATGTACAACTTTCACATCAGTCACAGATTTAGAAAATTGTAAAATATAATTTTGGTCACTAATTTTACTTTGGATGAGATATGGACCGGAGTATGGTGTTAACAACTTAGTGCATACTGCTTCTTTTCTTCTCACATTTAAATACCAAACAATGTCACCAGCATTGTACTGATTAAATGTTTTTCCTGACCCGTTCAAATCTGTATGTCTTTTAGCAGCATTTTGTAAATGTTCTCTACAAATTTGATGGCAAGTTAGCATTTTTTTTTTGAGTTTCAAGACATAATCACCATAAGAGGAGATCAATTCATTTTTACTGTTTGCAAAACTACCAAAAGCAATCTCAGCAGGTAGTCTGACCTCTCTACCCAACATTAATAAATTTGGAGTCAATTTTGTAGTTTCATTGGGAGTAGCTCTATATGCTGCTGCTAAACAACCTAAATTTAAATCCCAGTCAGTTTGATTATCAGACAGATAAGCCCTGATCATGCGTATTAATGTTTTATTATATCTCTCAGTTTGACCATTGCCTTTTGGGTTTCTACTTGTCGTTCTCGTTTTCTTAATTTCAAACATTTCACATAATTCTGAGAAAATTTTACTTTCATAATTGCTTCCTTGATCACTATAAATAGAAATAGGGCATCCAAATCTTGCAATAACTTCATTTAGTATCACTCGAGCTGTTGTCTCAGCTGTTTGATCAGGTACAGGTATTATCTCCACCCACCTCGAAAAATGATCTGTCACTGTTAAAATGTACCTATTACCCCTTGGAGTATAAGGCAGTGGACCTAAAAAATCAGTAGATAATCTGTCTAAAACATTGCCTACTGTGAGTGTTCCTAACGGAGCTTTTGGATTTATTGTAGGTGTCTTGTTAGCACCACAATTGTCACATTGTTCAATCCATAAATGAATATCTTCCCTAACACCATACCAATATTATCTTTGTAACAACTTTTCTTGTGTCTTTTTGCGACCAAGATGACCAGATAAGATACTGTTATGCATTTGATACAAAACATCTTTTTGTAATATCTTAGATATTAATAATTGTAAAAATATTCCTGAATTATCCTTCTTATGAAAACGCCTAAAAATCAAACCATCCTTATAATCAATGCATCCCAGCAATGCAAATAGTGACGTGTAACCACACTTTCTAAATTGGACATATTCCCATTAGGTTTGCTACCCAATGACAGCCATTTTAATATAGGCCCGATATCTTTATCTTTCATTTGCAAATCTATTATGTCTTGTATAGTACAACTGTTTGACCATGTAATGTAATCATCTAAGGAACCAGTTTTTGACCTTGTAGTCATTGATCTACACACTGAACGATACACAGAATTGAATTTCAATCTGTAAACAGTCACTGTAATAAGTACTGTTAAAACAAGACTTATTGTCTCAAACATTGACCTTTTCATTAGGCCAAACAAAAAATATATTCCATTCAGACAACAGCTGAACAACAGTAATAATAATAAACAATCAACACTTTTTGTTGATTCTATATTTGTTCCAGTATTTGTAACCTTGACATTTGACATAGACTCATTTACTACATGTATGTCGTTGACCTTTGAATCAGTAACTAAACAAGTCTTTAAAGGCTCATTGTATATTTTGTTTGTACATACATTTTGACTTGAAATATCATGGATGTTTGAATCCATTTCTAACGCTCTTTTTCTACACTTGAAACATGGTTCACATTTAAGCATTTCCTCGGTATCAATATCTTGACAATTACAATCTTTTGGATTGGGACACCTTGACAAAGCATCAGCATTGCCATGTTTTTGACCTTGCCGGTATTTAATTTGGAATGTGTATCCTGATAGGATTTCTATCCAACGTGCTATTCTGCCTGTAGGCGATTTCAGGCTAAAAAGCCAACGTAACGCCCTATGATCTGATCTCACTCTAAATTTTCTACCAAGTAAATAATGACGAAAGTATTAGACAAAATATCGAATAGCAAGTAATTCTTTATCTGTCACACAAAAGTTTCGTTCTGCTTTACTCAATGTACGACTAGCGTATGCGACTACTTTTTCTTTTCCACCTTGTATTTGACTTAATACAGCACCTATACCAAAATTGCAAGCATCACAATATAAAATGAATTCTCCATCATTTATTGGTAAAGTCATGAAATCTGGATTTGTAAGACAATGTTTTAATTTGTCAAACGCTATTTGACATTCATTTGTCCATTTCAAAGAACTATCAGTTTTGGTGAGATCAAACAAAGGTGTTGCAATAGTACTGAAATGTTTTACATGTTTACGATAATACGAGCAAAGACCAAGAAATTGTTTAACCTCTGTTACATTCTCGGGGACCTTCCATTGTAAAACTTTACTTACATTACATGGATCTGGTTTGACACCTTTAGCAGACACCCTGTATCCAAGAAATGTAACCTCATCTTTCAACAACTCACATTTTTTAGGCTTGAGCTTTAGATTTGCCTGTTTAAATCTGTTTAAAACCTCAGATAACCTGTTTATGTGGTCATCCATTGTGCTTCCAAATACAATACAGTCATCAATTTAGATGATACATGTTTGCCATTGTAGACCCTTTAAAGCAAGTTCCATAACTCTTTGAAAAGTAGCTCCACTATTGGTCATACCAAACGGCATAGAGGTTAACTCATACAACCCATACTTTGATGTGAATGCTGATTTGGGAATGTCATTTTCATGCAAAGGAACTTGAAAATAACCTGATGTAAGATCTAGTGTTGAAAAATATTTAGATCCTGCTACTGTGTCAATACATTCATCCACTTTTGGTATTGGAAATGCATCTACTTTAGTGACCTTGTTTAACAAACGATAATCTATGCATGGCCTTATTGTGCCATCCTTTTTGGTAACTAAACAAAGCGGTGAAGCCCAAGGGCTGTTTGATGGTCTTATTACCCCTTGGTCAAGAAGTTTATCAATGGCCTTTTTTTCTTCTTTTTGATAAGCAATTGGAACACGCCGAAAAGGTTGTTTGATTGGCCGTGCATTGCCAGTGTCAATAGTGGGATCAGTTAAATTGGTAAGGCCAATGTCATTTTCATCCTTAGAGAAAACATCCTGGTATTCTATAAGAACATTTGCAATCTTTTTAATATCAGACTGATTTTTGTCTTTAACTGAGTCAGTGTACAGTGTTTTTAAATGTTCTGGTATTTGCTCACTTATGCTGTTATCATTTGCTATTTTAATGTTGTCCTGAGAAACATTTCTTAGGACTTTGTTTTCAGGTGTTTGAACAAATTGTAATCTCCTTATTGAATTTGTATTGAGGTCCTGCATATTTTCTGACTCAAGTAATTGTACTGGGTCATTTGCTACAAATTCTGCTGTACCAATCACTGTGTCTTGATTGATTGAAACATCATTAGGAAATGGATTTATCAGTCTAACTTTAACTGTTGGGGCACTATTGATATTTGCTAAACTTGTGGCCATCATAACAGGGAATTTTTTTTTTAAACTAGCTGATGCCTCAATTAAAATGTCAGCACACTTTCTATTGTCATCCATTTCATATCTGTCTACATATGCATCAATTATTTGTTCTGTATAGCCATTAATAACATAATGATCTGCAGACTTAACTTTCCGTACAGTATTATCACTGTATTGATGACATGTAATTTCTGTGCCATTGAGTAAAATTTTGTTCTGACTAAGTATAATATCAGCAGGTTTGCCGTTACTTCCTTTTAAAATGTCCATACCCAGTAAAACATCATCTTTTATATCTGCAATAATGACTTCTAATTTTGTTTTATATCCATCAATTAGCAATTCTAAATCACATTTTCCAAAATCTGTCAATGGTTCCCCACCTGCATGTAGTAATTTGCCTTTTTTTTGTAAAGATGGTTTACATGAATCATCAATTCTATTATAAATATTTTTGGAAACTACAGTTTTTTCTGCACCAGTATCAACAACGTAATTAACGTGCACTCCTTGAACACATCCAGCAATATATATATACTTTCTGATAATGGGAAACCTCGCCTAATAGGATTATTTGCTGGAATAGCAACATTACTTTGGCCTTCACAATTTTGGACTGTCTCTTGGCCATTTAAGTCAGTCCTATCTAGTTTAAACATGAGCCAGGGGTAGCATAACTGTAGCTATTGGTGTTGTTTTGATGGTGCCATTGATTTTCACTGCCTTTATTGCTTTGATTTTGACTCATCAGTTGTGTGACATTGGTGTAGGTATGATTTTCTCTCCCTTTGTGCATATTACTTTGGGATGGGAATGCTGATGGCATTTTACACTGTTCAGTTATTTGACTTTGCATGTTTTGTAATTTTGGGCAATTTCTTTTTATATGCGATGGGTCATGACAATAGAAACATTTCCTGTCATTGTTCATTCTGCTTTTAATGTAACTGTTTGTATGTGACCTATCCTTCATAAACTGGGCTTTTGGTGCGGTGTTGCAACTTTTGTGAAATTCTAATTGGTTTTGTTGGGCAGTCAATGCATTTAATTCTGCTCTGACAATTTCTCTCAATTTGTCCATGTCATTGGTTTCTATTGTATTTGATAGATTCTCATGAACACTGTTAACCTCTTTCTTAATGAGCCTTGTTTTATTTTTACCTTGTGCAATTCTTGCAACATCACATTCTATATCACTGTTATCTGAATCAGTTAATATGTGTCGAATATTTTCATTATATGACCTTTTCTTTTGTTTTGTTTCTTGGAAACATACTGTTTGAAAAACAGCTTCATCGATATTTTTTGGTTCTTTTATGAATTCTACATGAAAACGAGCCGTATCATCAATTAAACCATCAAGGAATCTTCTTAAAAGATCCTCTTTTCTTGTTTCTTTATCACGATTGACATGGGCTTTGTCATACAACATTTTTAATTCAGCAGCATACTCTTCTGCTGTTTCCCCACATTTTTAATTTCTGTGACTGAATTGTACCCAAAATGTTTTAGAGGTTTCAACTATCCTGAATCTGTTTGAGAGTTCTTTGCATAAAGATTTGTAATCTGACCAAGTGTCACGGTTCAATTGACCATAAACAAATTCACCAGCTATTCCCTGTAATCTAGGTAATATTTCATCTAATTTTTCATCAAGTGTCCATCTTTGCCTCCTTGCAACATCCTCAAATCGGTTAAACCAAACATTCCATGATTCTTTACCTGTGAAGGGAGGTAATTTTGGATAATGTTTGTTTCCCCTGTTAACATACATTTATGAATTGGACATCAGATTATCTGGGTCAGGAATACTATCACTATCAGTATCACTCTCACTGTATGCCAACCTGTGACTTTGAAGTCTGTTTTGCCTATGCGAGTCAAGAGATTTATCCCTATTTTTTTGCAAATCTAGATTTTTTTAAAGCATTTGTTAACTCCTGGGTTACATGTAATAAAGAGTTCTCAAGGCTTGAAACTTTTGCCTCAATGTTTGAAATAGTTTGACTCATTGCTTTATTATCATGAGTGTCGCCAGCACTCATATGTAACTTTGAACTAGTCATACACTGTGACTGTCCATTATAAGAAGAACAACATTGTTCATCTGTGTTAATAATTTGTAATTCTTCACTATTTGAATGTTCAACATTCTGTCTCTCATTCCTAATTTGAATGTTATCATTTTCTTCACGAGCTCTTTGTCGTGTTAACACCATATCTCTGTCCATAGTTAAAAAAAAAATGAGAACGGTTTTTAAAAAAATAAATAATTTTCTAAATATAATTTATCCATTTATTCTAATGCAAATCCATTAAATATGAACATTTCAATTCTGCAAAAATGATACAAAATTGGTAGTATGGAGTTTCCGCTGCCACCAAAATATGTCACGACTCTGACTTTTGTGAAAGTAAATATCTTCGGAAGCGGTAGCGAATCGTGTCAAGATAAATTTCTTTTAGTTAAGAAGTGAAAAATAAACACTTTTTATCAAACGTATCATTTATTATTTTCATCATATCACACATTTATGAACATAATACATTTATGTCAATGATAACATTACATGAGAAAAGTAAGAGTTATAAGTTAATAATTATGTTAAAATTCTGCAAGTTTTCTGTTAAAATTCTGTGAGTTTTCTGTTAAAATTCCGCAAGTTTTCTGTTGAAATCCTGCAAGTTTTTCTGCCAGAAACAGAAACTATCATTTGCATGCTGTTTAAGCTCATTAATAACAATGATTGTCATGGTAAAAAGATTAAAAATAATTGTATTACAATATTATAACATGTATTAAAACAAAATTTTGTGTATTTGCAGAATGTCTTACATCAACAATAGAGGCAGGATATTTGAATGCCAACATTGCCTTCCAAAATATCAAGGCGAAAAATCTAAAGTTTTTGATCATTTTTTACAAAAAACACGTCGCTTTGGACAAAGTTCCATTTTATTGTGCAATTTGCAAATTTGTGTGTGCATCCGAAGTGGATTTATATCGTCATGTTAAAAAATGTAACTTTCCTCCACATGAGGCAACTGTAAATGCCATGTTGGCTAATAATGAAAACGTAAATGAAAATGCTTTATTAATCAAAAATGTCAATCCATATGTTCCAACTTCCTTGGACATTGTTCGCTTTTCAAAAGAAGATTCGTGTTTGATTTTTAACAGTCGTCGTAAGTCTTCAGACATTTTGAAATCTGCAATGGAATCGTCAGGCTTAAAAACGAATTCCATTCACAGTACCCCTACTGTTGACATTTTGCCCGAGATGTTAGGTGAACACGATTTGTCACCTTTTGACTTTCCAGAGTCGCCATTACATTCTTCCAATAAAAGAATTTTGTGTCCTACAAAATCTCCATGGAGTGTATCTTCCATGTCTTCGTCTTCTTCATCGTCGACGTCAACTTGTGACACTTGCATAAATGATCTCAAATCTGAGATTCTTGAACTGAAATCAGCGGTTCATACGATGGGCTTAGCGCTGGGCCAATTAGTTGATGAACTTCGTGAGTTCAAAGCGGAGAAAAGGGCTGTTGTTCCAGCTTTTGTTGTTCCTCCCATTCAAAATAGAAAGGAGAATGAACCAGTCATTGTTCGAAGGCCAACAATCGCTGAAAGGTGTCATTACCAGCCATCTCCTGCGAGTTCACGTGGTCGAGGGTATCATCCTTACCGGCAACAAATGCGGAGGCCACCACTGTTCCCGCCAAAGCCAGTGAATACCCACATAAGATTTTGATACAACGTGTTTTGCACAGCAATTATTTTGCACTGGTTTCCTGAAAAACATAATAAGCTAACCATAAGTAACTTCTTTGTCATTTAAAAAATATCATAAATTTATACTAATTTTCATTGTAACATGCATATGGAAATAATGTCTTAAATCCGAATATGCAAATGCATCCACAATTACTAACTTAGTGGTCGGCTACATTTAGAAACAGATTCAAGAAATAACTAGAATCTTGCCATAGAAACAATTAACGCACTTTAACATTAAATACTAATGAATTGTTAACATACCGAGTTTTGGTATCTCTCCTTCCATTACATGTAAATAATCTAGAAAAAAACGAATCGAAATTTGAATAGAAATTCTAACGGCATGGCTGGTAAAGGGAAGTAACTCTTTAAACCATGCAAACTGTGTAAAACCAATCGGGACTCCTCGGACGATTCCGCCATAACGGCGATCGTCCGAGACGGTGTGGTGTAGCCCACTGTCCGATGCGTTCAGATTGGTGTAAAACTCGGATCAGCGAAGGTCGTAATGCACTAAATAATTCCGACGGTTACAACCTTAACTGTCATTTTTGTTTTTGGCAACCAATAATTGATACTATGAAATGTGAAGTAAACATAGTCATTTTATTTATTAAAAAATTGCTGCATTATAACAAGATTAATGATAGTCAAAGAGTTTATTTAACATTTGATGTGTTGTTACTGTTGTTGTAGTTTTATTGTTTATGTTGATGTTCAAAGGTAAATTTAAAGATCATTGGCTCTTTGCATTGTTGTAAAATTGATCTTTAAAAAGATCGGAATTTCCTCCAAATGTTTTAATCACTTTTGACATGCTCTGTTGTTTGAGATGCTAGTGACAGAGGAGGAAACATTCTAGTCTTATCCATGCTCAATTTTGATATATGTACTTAATTTGTTGTTATAAGTAAAATGTCATGAGCATCACAATGTTTAATATATTTGTTCAAAACCCTTGCTCATAACTTACTTGTTAACATGTTTGTTCCTATTATTGTCACTTGTGTTTTACAGCACTAGGTGATAAGTATTGTTATTATCGGAATGTTTTATATGCTGAATATATTATCCATTTGTTAATTTGTATTGTATTAATTGTTCAATGTCGATAGTTAGACATTAAATTAATAAATTTTATTTATTGAAAAGGAGTTATTTATTTATTGTGATTGTTTAAATGATTCTATGAACTTAATAGTTTTGTGAGGACACAAACAATCTAATGAGGGGGGTAATGTAACACATGTAAACCTTAGTGGGTGGGGTAATATTTATTTACTATTTGATATTTAACCTATGTTTCGAATGCTGTCTGCAATTAAGTTATAGTATTGTATGAGACTCTAATGATAACAGACTTGAAAATGTACCTGGATTACCAGCTACGCGATTGTTGGAGTTTAAATCCAGATTCTTGTAAATTTATTGTACACATGTTCACTTAGTGTTATTTAACCCTAGGTGGCGTTGTAGCTGAGAATGACGTCACTATTACGTAAACAATCTGCTGTAAACTGTTTTTATACTGCATCAATTTTTATTGTTTTAAAATACTATTTGCATTTAAAATAGCAAATATGCAGGTAATTTATGTAGTAGTATATATTATATTGTTAATACATATTGAAATGTTATATTTTTCATTGAACAATCCAAAGTTATTGGTGATTCTGTCAGTCTTCTGCTGTTCACGTTATGACATTCTAATACTTAGCAGAATTCTGCGGTAACATAATTTCTGAGAGTATAAAAGGCCGTGAGTTCTGAGTTTGAATTACTCTAACCAGAAAGGTTGGGTCGGTAGGTGATAACGCAAGAATATGAGAATAAAAGAAAGACAAAGGCTTTGAAAGTTGATGGTTTGTAATTGACAACCTCATAAGAAAAAGAAATATAAACATACAAATATAACAGAAAAACTTGCAGGATTTTAACAGAAAACTTGCGGAATTTTAACAGAAAACTCACAGAATTTTAACAGAAAACTTGCAGAATTTTAACATAATTATTAACTTATAACTCTTACTTTTCTCATGTAATGTTATCATTGACATAAATGTACTATGTTCATAAATGTGTGATATGATGAAAATAATAAATGATACGTTTGACAAAATTTATAAAAAGTGTTTATTTTTCACTTCTTAACTAAAAGAAATTTATCTTGACACGATTCGCTACCGCTTCCGAAGATATTTACTTTCACAAAAGTCAGAGTCGTGACATATTTTGGTGGCAGCGGTGACAACTTTCACCTGGTAAACAAATATAAGCGGTCTAGCTATCAGCACTACGGAGTACCGAAACACAAATCGAACGTTAAACGAACAGTGTGGGGTTTGAGTGCTCAAAGGCAATAGCTCCATAATCTTGGGTCTGATTCACAAACTTATTTTGTGCGGGCCTCTACAAACTTTCCAAACATGCCGCTATTGTGGTGGTAACTTGACCCTGAAACATCCCTCTCCATTCGAAAAACATAGCCTGTTAAGTCCACTGCGTGTATTACATCCAAATTCTAATTTTATAATTTTAGGGACCAGAAGTCGACCCTTTCTTGGGTTTACTGGGTTGATTAGGCTGGAATATCCTCGACCAGTGAGTATTAACAAATTTGGGTGATCAGATTAGGATACAATATAAGTCTGTTTTTTGTACGCTTAATAGGTTCCCAACCCTGGGGCATCTAATCATGTACCCTGATATTTTTATAAACTGTTTGTAAAGTGATAGGTCCGACTTACTGACCTTCAAACTTTGATTCGATTCTCCCAAGGGATCCGAATACGCAAGATTGATTGAACAAGTGCACGCAATCCAACTAATGGTTCGTTGTGCGCAAAGATAAAAAAAGGAAATGCTAACGATACTGTTTCGTGGTCTGAGATTCAAATAATACATACATATTTGGTAGGCACATAGTTATAAAAAAATACGCTGTTCTTTACTGCAGCAAAGCGGTAGAGGATTATTAAACAAACAATACAACAGTTTGACATTGAATTTATTCACAAGAAGGGAACCTACTGATATCGATGTTGGAGATGTCATATGTAGAAATTAACTACCAGAAAGGTTATTGTTCACGCACACTTGCACACGGTTTAAAAAACAATAACCTGTAAGTGACGCGAAATTTGCACAAAACATTGACGCATGTTGTAAAACGCAAAATGACATAAATTCGTACGCTGATCGAAACACTCATTAAAGGCTGAAGCAATTTATCTAAAGACTTAATGAATAATGTTTAAGAAATGGTAGTATCTTCAAAGGGCTTGAACAAGTTATCCGACCAGCTGAATTAGAGATGAACACGAAGGTCACTTAGGCAGCGAGAGAACTGCGAGACCACATAACTTCGTTATTGCGATATCGTTTAAGCTAGAGATGTTATTAGAGATAACGTTACATTTACTAACTTAATCGTTCGGTCAAAAACAATAATGCATCCTACTGAAGGGATGCTAAAACCAAAGACAACTATTCATTAAATACTATTCCGTTAGTCATGCTATTTTAATGAAAATGGACTCTTAAATTAATATTACAATGATGGAGGATAGTCGGAGTTTTAATTTGGTGAATAATGTAATATGCATATCTATTCCTAATTTATAAAGCTTGTTCATATCGTTGACAAAAGTAGTTATGTGCAACATCGTTTTAAGGATAAAAATAGCTCAAAAGAAAATCCATTATCTTTCTTTTAAATATATTGATACTTTTGTAAAAGGGTACGTGAGGCAGGGAAGGATAGGACAAGGCACCGTAGTTATGGTTGGCATCTCATGGCTAGAAGGATATCACAGGGCATGGCAAGGCAGGCAGATATGCCAGGGTAAAACCTCGACAGGAAGTTTAGTGAGGGACTGATTGTTGCTTGACTGAGCAGATCACAAAAGGCAAATCAGAAGAGACCAAGTAGTATAATAAAAACGGGTACCTAAGATTGCTTGATTGGATTCTTTTTTTAAACGCGGATTTTGTTCTACATTGCCTTGGCTAAAAGAAAATGTGTTTTCCGAAAAATATTTTGTTCGCTTGGGGTTTAAATACAAAATAGCCGCAAAGATGGCCGCCAAAAAAACTATAAAAAAAAACACGTTATTTGCAACATGACATAAACAACATATAATTTTCACTGCTTTGGTGTTTATGTGACGAAAACAATAAGGCTTTCTTCGGGGGTTAATGCATGAATATATATATATATATATATATATATATATATATATATATATATATATATATATATATATATAAACCAAACTAGTTAATTACTATATTTCTAAAAACATCGCGTTATGAAAAGTTGTAAAAGTAATCGGTTATATCATTAGTAGTTTTTGCGAACACATTATGTGAACAAAAACATACTTTCCTACTTTCCTATTTATTTTCAGCGGATAAAATAGATTGATAACACATATTGTGTATTTAGTTATTATTTTGTATGTATATCCGTTGCTGCAGTTGAACATATAACGCTTTGGCATTAATTGCGCCGTTGCCGTATATACCAAATTCATTCTACCGTGTACCAGCCTCATAAAGTAGCAAAACGCAGAAAAAGCCACGCATTTACCAACGAGGAATGCCTTTTAAGTTGACGAATTGCCCTGGACCAGTCCACTGCCAGAGCCTGATACTGCGATAATCTTTCGAACACTGATGGACGTTACGGCAACGTCACCGAACCGACCAGGGCATATATACAATCGCGGAGGCGGTGTCTTACCTACTTAATCTCTAAACATCCTATTGACCCGTTAGAGGCAGTATATTGAACAAGGGCTTAGTTTTAAAACAGTTTCAACAAGTACAGACCAAATCTCACGCGGCATGTTTACGATTTTGTTTTTGGTTCCTTTTAAGCTGTACCATTTCTCGCAATCGCGTAATGTCACTGGTATTGTGCGATCCCAGGTCGCCAACGTTCAGGTCATCACCGCCAGCGCTCAGGTGATTAACCCCAGTGCTCAGGTCATAACCAACAGCGCTCAGATTATCACCGCTAGCGTTCAAGTTAACACCGCCAGCATTCAAGTCATCGCCAGCGCTCAGGTTATCACCGTCAGCGTTGATGTCATCACCGTATGCGTTCAGCTCATCACCGCCAGCGTTCAGGTCACCACCGCCAGCGTTCATGTCATCAACGCCAGCGCTCAGATCATCACCGCCAGCGCTCTGATAATCGCCTTAAGCATTCAGGTCATCACCGCTAGCGTTCTGGTCATCACCGCCAGCGCTCAGGTCACCACCGCCACCGTTCAGGCAATCACCGCCAGCGCTCAGTTCACCACCGCCGCCGTTTAGGTCATCACCGCCAGCACTTAGGTCATCATCGCTAGCAATCAGGTCATCACTGCCAGCGTTGAGAACACACGTTCAGGTCATCATCGCTCTTAGGCGAATCAAAGTCCCACGTTAGTTGTGCTAATATATTTACAATTCTTTTTAATACATGTCGATTATAACCAAGGGTAACGTAATGCTCACCGGCGCCCTCTGGGTAATGTCCAAGCATTATTAAAGGGTAACGGCTTGACAGGCATGAACTCCCATCCGGACTTATTTATGTAGTAGCACTATTCCTAGTCGACACTATTTAAATCCGCATATTATACAGCTGTGACATCGCTTGCTATGTTATTTATTCACCGGACTTATATTCTGTAGACATCCGCGACAAATAATTTTGTGGTTTCTCAAATATTGAGCAACCGGTCAATTTAGATCTAACCTTAACGTTTTAGTCAGTTGTACTTCAACTTTTCATTTGTAACATGACTTACAAAGATATGCGACATTTAATGTTAATATTGCGACATATATCGGTAGTTGAAATTTTTGCGACATTTATCGTTAAAGTTGCAACAAATATCGTGAGTAGGATGTGCGACATTTATCGTTCCTTGCGACATTTATCGTCAACGTTGCGACAAATCTCGTAGCCTACGACATATAACGGCGATGCGACATTCAACGGCAAATTCGGCAAAGCACATCCCTTTCCACAGAATGTTACGCCCATAACGAAGTAACGAATTAAAGACACTCAACGCTGCACACCAGAGGTCCGCCTGAGACTCTAGCAAAGGCATCGATGCCTCCCTTTATATAACCGGCACCTTATCTGTATAATGTAGTGGCTTTTGCTGTCTTTATCACACACATACACACACACATATATATATATATATAACCATATTTTAATTACATTTGCTTTTTAGATGCTGCAATCGGACGGAAATTGTATCTGTAAGTTGTGGCCTTATTGTTTCACCCTATATATATCTAAAACGCAAATGTAATTAAAATATGGTTCAATATATATTTATTTTGAGTTTTCTCCTATATATTCTCCCGATGTTATTCTGTTAAACATTATTTCAAAATAATTTCGTCTAATTCGGATTTGTGTTTGGATTTGAGAGAAATCGCCTAGAGCTTAACCAAAGATTTAATATAATATACTGCCAAAGAATTTTAATTCTATACTGTGCTTTTAACATGTTTTAAATATGATTTCTTGTTTTGGTCAATAATGTTGATACACATGTTAATGCTGATTATCATCAATACAATTCTTTGAAACCTTTGACGTATAGGCAAATGCTGTATATTTATGCATACAGTGTTACATATACAAACACCAGTGAAATATTTAATTAGTTATCTCCGCAACATGATTCATAACAATTGGGTTCATATACGTAGGTAAGTTGCGTTCTAACGGAAACAACAAATGAAGAAAAAAAACTACTTAAATAAACTTAGAATACCAATAGTTTACAGGTTGCACTGTTGCCTTTTCGGGACTGCAGCAGCTGTAAAACTTTCCCTTTCCCCCGAAATATTGTAGACAACCTGACACATTTGCGAGGCGGTGTCTTTTAAAACATCATAATGAAATTTGTTTGGGATGACAACAACCGGGAATGTCTTACAAAACTATTTTTTCGTGGGAATACATATCAATGAGGGTTGTTCCTATAGGGAAAAGTTGTATCCGTTAATGTTTATATGTATTCTTTGTTGGTAACATGTCTTACCAAATTGAACGTTCTATATTTAATTGTACTTTTAACATACTTGATATATTCTGCATCTTTTCGGACGTACATAATGCATACTGTAATATATATTATGAAAGCATTGTTTTTTAGTCGATGATAGTTTAGTTCTGTGTTAATATGAATATAGGCGAGTATCATGATTACATTATTTTCTAGTTATTAAATTGTATGGGTTTTATTCTCGTTGAATCCGGGTGGGAACATACACATATTGCATAAAGAAATTTACGCATTACGTTCATAGACGTCATATGAGATGTGTTTTCTATTCATTAGAGGCGTTTCTTATTAATAAAAGCATCACACTAGATTAAAACTAGAAAGGGTGCGGCCGCGGCCGACGCGTATCCCCACGCCGCATGTTTGGTAAACAAACGAAAAAGGTATGTTAAAACAAAATTGTGGTTGGGAGTGGTCTATGTGGGCGCGGCGCCCCAGGGTTGGTAAAAGGGGCCATGCATTGTTTTGATCGTACCCAAAATGTGCGTACCCACATTTTGGTTTTCGTACCTATATGTGAAAAATGTGGGAATGTGGGTAAGCACATTTTGAGTACGAAAAACAATTTGGGTGCGAAAATGTTGGGTTCAAAAAAGATAATGCCAACAAAAAACTTGGGTGCGAAAAACAATATGGGTACGAAACAAAAATCGGTACGAAATAAAATTTGGGTACGAAAACAAGTTTTGTTACAAGAAAATAGGTACAAAAATAAAATTGAGTACGAAAGATTTTGGGTAAGAAAAAAATGTGGGTACGAACTTTTAAGCGAATCAATGAAGCAATGACGACGTTATAGTAAAAGGCAATTTTGGATGGGTGTGGTCTATGTGGGCGGGGCCCTGGGTGGGGTAATGTGTCATGGATGGTTGAGATAGACAGTGTTGTCATAAGAGATGTTAAGTCTTAATTTGAAATAAATTGGTGAATAAATGAAGAAGTTATGTTAAAACAAAATTTCGGGTGGGCATGGTCTATTTGGGCGGGGCTCCCCAGGGTTGGTAATTGGGCCATGCATATTTGAGATTTACCGTATTGTCATAACAGATGTTCAGTATCAATTTGAAGTAAATCGGTGAAGAAATGAAGAAGTTAATGCAAAATAATCTTTAAAAAAATCAGTGAAAATCTCTTACCCGGCCCACCCCAACCCCCATTGGCCACAATCTCCGCCTGCACTATAAGCACTAGAACCTTGACACCTACACACATGGTAGCTATGAGCATAGATGCGACGGTACACTTTTTGGAGTTTTGATCTGACCCCTGGGTCAAAAGTTCGCCGCATGTTGTTAGCAAAATAAGTGAAAATCTCCGAACCGACCCCACCGCAACCACCATAACTTTTGACTCAGATCATACTTTCAAATAGTGCACCGTCGCACATATGATTATAGCTACCATGTGTGTAAGTTTCAAGGTTCTAGTGCTACTGGTGTATGAGGAGATAGTGGCCAGGACGGACGGAAGGCGGAGATAACCACAATATCCCCACGCTTTTAAAACGTTTGTGTAAACGTGGGGATAATAATAACTGTTTTAATAGCCCTTACATTCACAAACGTGTAAAGAATAATTGTTATGCCTCAAGAAAATAAGCCAATGGCCTCCTACCTGGAACATATGAACTTATATCTATACTACGAGTACTTTCGGCAATGTACACAATTTAGAAACACTGAAATAAGCTTCTGCAATCAACTACTCCATATGTGTTACAATATGAATATTTTGTCCTCAAATAGAACTAATGCTGTATAACCACTTTGCAGAAAAAAAGTTTTATTTATGGATACGACGCAATCGTGGTCTCAATCCAGGACTGAAAAGCTGCCACCTTTGCGTAGACACCTGGGAATTCTGGTAAAGCACATCCTCTTCCCCATGATATTACGCCCATAACGTAGTAACGATCCTCAACGCTGCACACCAGAGGTCCGCCTGTGTCTCCAACACAGGTATCGATGCCTCCTTCCATATAACCGGCACACACCATGTTCGGAGTTATGCGTGTACCGTATGCTATTTTGCAGTCATCATCATCAATTAAACGAACTTCTGCTGCGCGAAGCACAGTCTGATCTGCACATCAAATATTTTACATTTATAACGTATATATATATATTTATATATATATATATATATATATATATATATATATATATATATATATATATATATATATAAGAATATATTTATTTAATTTATATCATATTTGTAATATTATTCTAAACATTTGCTATATAACGCATGCCTCAATAGTTTTTTCTTTTATTTCTGGCTTGATTAAATGCTCCTAACTGGTTATTGTATATTAACCATTATATATTTGCTACATATAAATGGCGTTGAAAATAAAAAACAAAAACAATATCCATATATATAATTACACGTGTAAATGAATAATAAGACCATCAGTACAATTAATGTGTCAATGCAAGCGTGAACAAAACAAAACAAAAGCAACAACAACAACAATCAAACGACACAATAATTATGCATGTGTTTCAAAGATGGACGCACATTCAGGGTTAATTGTTATGTCAATAGATACGTGACTTCACATCCATATTTTATAACAATGTTGACGATTACACAAATATGTAAACGATGGCGTTACAAATGTTCACAGTACACTTAAAGATGAGAAAATAATAAAAAATATTCTGCGTTTTTATCAGTAAAATGCTTTTTGTTAATAGACATATTGTGTGTCCTGTGGTGTACGAAGGCAAGTCATCAGGTATAGTATACTATTACCGATACATAAAACAATATAAATGTACATTATTATTAAATAGCAAAAAAAAAGTGTATACAAATAAGTCATTATAATTATATTAGAGGTTTTTTGTGCCGCCAAAAAATATTTTCATTCCGTTGACAACATGCCACAAACGGCGGGGCTTTTGTTTTGTATATAAATATAATGAAAAAATAAATATATTTCGCGATACCTTGATTAAAATATGCCTTATAATGTTTTTCCGATGCCCATTAGTTGGAGAGGGGTATGTTTATAAATATCCAAAACACTTTATAAACTAATCATATAAAATCTGATCATACGTTTAGAAAATCATTCATAAAGGTATCTCAATATAATAAATATCAATCTAATGTTTTTATTCATGATGCGTTACATTTATTTTTGTTGCAATTTTGTATTGCTGTTTGCATTAAAGCATTTTATGGCAGACATTTACTCAATAAAATCATCAAAATCTTAATGAACCGCGTTCCTTCATATAATAATTCTAAATTATATTGTAAGAAACATTAATATTTACGCGAACGTCTCATGAGCCCAACGTTATCATTATGTTGTCGTTAGTTGTCATTGATATATACTTTAAGAAAAGATATCAAAAATCTATAAACGCATTAGTCTCATTCCTATACGATCACTAGACAACTATATTTCATCGTAGATGTACCTTTGGAACCTTCAAAGGACGTTTTACCCCATCCAGAGATGTGGCATGTGAGCCCAGTCTCGTAATACATGCTAGCATCCGGCAGACACGCTGGCTGTACTTCATCATTAAACTGTATGCCATACCCATTGTTTAGTTTCACCTTCATCAGGGCAATGTCAAAATCAAAGGAAGGATCTAAATATGGTAAACAAAACTAGTTACATCGAAACAACCCAGACAAGTGCACACCTAAATGATCAAATGTAGGTTACATATTATATAAATTTTACTGAATAAGTTACAACTCGCCATGCTAATTTCGATACGGTGTATTGATGCGATGGCAACAACATTGACCTTTAAGATTAATGTCAATGAAATATTCAATTCAATCATACTTATGTTTAAGCGGACATACGCATATGGCTTGCAACACTTAATCTTTAAACGCGTCATTCAAAAGATTCCGAAAAATGTTTATAATTACCAGCTATTTCATATTTTGATAAAACATTATGCATAATTACATACAAATAGAGCAAGAATTTAACTGCGCAATTCGTGTCACTACGAAACACCATACTCACTTGTAAAATTAGGATGTTTAATAAGGTGCTCCAACTCAAACTGTTCTTCAAAGGTATCATTTTCCAAAAGGTCGTGGTCACCGGTATAAACCATAATGTCATCCTTGCCTATGTTCCTTAAATGTTTTTGTTTGTTAATATTAATATATTCTTAAATGAACTATTATTTATGACATTTTAAATTAAGACATTAAGCTGTTCTGGCAATGTGGAAAGAACACTACCATGATGTCACATTTATGCAAAACGATCTTCAACGTAACAATAACATATGTATCAATGCTAATGCAAACATACCGAAAACAGTGCGCTGCGCTAAGGATCCAACGGTCGTTCAAAATTATTCCTCCACACAAATGCGATGATCTCCTGCTTCGTTTGCGAACTCCAGCATGCCATGGATAGAAGCCCTTTTCTGCATTTTCCCCTCCAGCTATACGTTTCTGTCTTGAATAATGTTCCAGAGGTCGACGACCTAAAACACCAATATTAATTTATGTTTTAGACGAACAAAACGTTGTTTATCTTTATTCTTCTATCGAGCCAGATTTCCTGCGGTAATGGTGCAGCTTAAAAAATTATTTGCAGTTGAATTGTGCAATGTTGTCTTGTTTGTTTAACTAGAAAAAAAAACATAACAATATTTATATATATTCCAGTAAATAATATGTGCGTCCAAGTATAACACTCTCCTAAGTGTCTACTAATGATGGTAATTTAGCATCAGGAGGATACTGTTAACGAGAATGCGAATGCATTTTGAATTTATAATTAAGTTATAATTTTTGCATCATTTACGTTAATACTTTCTAATTGTTTTTTTTGTGGATATTAATGTTTTACTTTTGCAAACATGGTTTCATGTAACGTTTCTTCACACTACAGATAATACTACTGATAAAGAGTATCTTATTATGGTGTTTTATCCAGTCCAAAACGTGTACAATCCGAAAGAAATCGATTTTACCTTAGTATGGATTAAACATTCTAGGCCCGAGTAGTCACAATATCGACAATAATGGTCCATTGCATAATATTTATGAGCTACAATCAACACCTTAACGCCGATTGTCTTTAACAAACCATTGCTTATTGCATTGATATGCTAGCTGGAAATGTATAACCAGTAAATTGGTTTAGCGAGGTGATGACTGACAACATTTCATAATTGCCTCCTTCTGGCTGCATAAAACGCCAGCATCTTCATAACATATGTACTTGAATAACATTTTACAACGATTCATCGTGGCAATCGCTTGACAGCTACTTACCACATTTTGAGCTGCATACAACTGATGCATCTTCATGGTGCCCACAGTTATGAAACCCAATACCAGAATGGCGACATGCCATGATGGATGATTCGGTTCCGTCACAATGTACCTCATCCAGAAGTATACTCGAACTGCCTTGACCAAAGTGGGATTCATTCAGCGCTTTCCCACCACTGCAAAAAGGGTATGCATTATTATAATTGTATCATTATTGAAGTACTAAACATCCAATGTTTATATAATTGTACGTTACTGATCATTTTCAGTTAGAAGGAATAACACATATCCAGCCAACAATCTGCTGAAATATATACATTAAACTCACTCATATCCGAGCATTTTGCAGATGACTTTGGCGTCGTTGTCGTCCCAATTATCGTCACACACAGTACCTCGTTCAGTACCGATAATAATTTCTACACGTCCAGATCTTTTATTAGGACCATTAACCAACTGTACTCTTGCCTCTTTTACTAAAACATGAATTCAAAACGTTAGCAGTATATACCGTATAGTTATTTCGTCGTTCCTTTTCAATATTTTACTTCTTATGATATGCTGAATATTAAATCATTGAGTTATTAATGTGCAACCGACTGAATTCAGTCTTTCATATTGCTGTTTGATCGGCAAATCTTTAAGGTTAATAATAGTTTTACATTGTCTTTTTAATGATCAAATCTTAGATGTTCGGAGCGTCGAGGGCGATAATGTAGCTTTAATAATGTTAATAAGTTAAGTGTTGTATCTTCGTACCGATTCGTTGTGTGTACGCACTTGGCCACTTTCAATGTATTAAAGACAATAAGATGACTAAAATCTAACAAAGAGAAACTACAGCTGCCCCAGCAGTATTGTATTCCTATTCCTATATACATAAGTTTGTGGTCCTTGATTTAATGCAAGTAACCAATTGCTAAAACAGAACGGCACAATACGAATCAACATAACACACATATTAGAGCAACATAACACACATATTAGAATAAAGATATGGTCACCGCCTTGGAACGCTCAATGCAAAGCACTGGGTGTTTAAACCGGTTTTAGGGCTATCAACCTCACACTTGGTCAAGCAGTATTCATAAAACATAGTGTAAATCAAATTTAAATAATAGCATTAAAATTCAAATTAAACAATTATAAAATATAATTAAAACGCCCATGTCAACTAAATCCCTTCTTTTTACAAAAAGAATAGAGCATAGTATAGTTAATATTTCAGATCATCATCGTTATATCTTTTTAAGAATGGTTCATCAATAGCTCTTACTCTTGTTCAGGAGAATAATTTTACATGTATTCATTTCTGAATTGTCCTAATTAAAATTTTGAAAAATAAAAACCTGAAACAGGTTACTCTGAGAAACGCAAATGGTTAAGTTATATAACTTGATACGACCGATTTACATTATCGATACTGTTAAAATTGACTCCCTTCATACAACTACTCAAGAACGAGGCTGACGATGTGAAAACTGGGATCGCCTATAAAGGCATTATGATGTTCAGTGGTTAGAAATGCTTAAATAAATCAAAAAAATGATTTTGTGTCATTAAACGTGTCATAAATGTATCGACTTGATTGTTTACTTTGAGTTTTGTCCATTCTTTAGTTATAATTCAACATAAATAAACTTGCGACTTTTGACAACAAAGCTAGGATTGACATTATTATTTTGCTAGTTAAATATTATTTTAGAGCATAACTGTGTCGTTATCACGGACGTATATAATGGCTAATTAAATTTAAGTTTACATCAGTCAAAAACACAAAACAGGCAGTTTATTCATTATTATTTCATCGCGGATTAGAAAGGAATTAGGTTATCCATCGGTCGGATAAGTAGCAGGCCCATACAAATATTGATGCCGCCGTCTCTCTAACTGTTTGTTCTACAAATTGTGAATGTGTATAGGGCAAAACAATAATATTTATGATTGACCCCATAGCAGATGATACTGTTTTCTTGAGCCAATTTTAAATTCAATAACTGATAATTATCTTCAAGAAACAAAAAACTTTACTTTTTTTGTTCGTATTTTTCATATACTCCGTTACTTTTACATTCATGGGAAGATTAAAATGCAAATTCGTATTATTATTCACTTAACAAAAAGATGTGTCAACAATGCTTCCAAGTCATGGGTCAGGTTACCATATCAAGTCGAAAGAGGCACATTGTAACTTTGACGTGCTTTGAAGAAGGTATTGTGATATAACTTCAGATCTGCGTTCCATAGTCCAGACTATAATGTCGCATAGAAATGGAATGCTCATTAATGATCAGTCCATATCAAATTTAAGGTAAAAGTTGATAAATTTGTGTTTCTTCTGTGTAATTTTTACATGACAGTGGATTTAATATGATGTTTAAATATAATTCCACATTAAAAAATCATTTATTATTTAAATTATTTTTCCAATAATGAACATATTTAATATATATCGTAAACGACTTTTATGATTCATGGTAAATATCAAGGTCACATTTAAAGACAGAGTGTGTACTTGTTTTATTTAAACACAATTGTTAAGTTCATACCTCGAAACTAAAAGATACTTCAAAACAACAAACAAACAAACAGGAAAACGCCATAAACCACGCTCAATTATAATTTTAGTAGTTATGTAATCCCAAACAAGGTTTCTATGTAACTTGACACTTCACATCAGTATAAAACCCAAATCCCAATGTTGTTATTGTTGTGGTTATTGTTATGGTAAAATTGTCCTATTCCCAATACATATACAAGGGTATATGTTTTCGCATATGCCTGCTTAGGAGAGACGATTGTTTTTTTAATACTCAAATTATTGCTAACGTTCCACACTAATAGGGTCTTAAGCTGGAGTACCAGTTTATATACCCTGTCATTTAAATATCCAACAACACATCTATTTACAAAATCATTAGTATAATTAGCATACATCAAATGCATTTCTCTGAAAATTGTTTATTAAAGACTCTTAGTACATTCTGACATTGCTTTTAATGTGTTATTCTTCAGTCATTTATATCTTGAATCAAAGTACAAATTGGGTTTTTTTTTGCCTTATAAATTAAGTATCCACTTGTTGAAGATCAACATGTTATATTTGACTACTCCATATCAAGTATTTACTTGAAAATGCATTTCACAATATATTGTTAGTATTTAATGGCAAAATATATTTTAAATAATCAAATCAATTTGTACAACTGCGTTGAACGTCTTAGCTATCTGGAAAAAGATCTAAATTAATTATCAATAATGAACTTGTTCTACCGTGCCTATTTTCAGCAAGCAGTGTACGAGATGGCTTTTTACTCCATACTTTAACTCAAGCTTGCACTTCAGATAAACCGACTCCAGCAACAATATAGCCGCACATACGGAGCAATATGTCTAGATATAATGATGATTATTGAACAACTATATGTTTTCCTTACAAATCCTATTGAAATTGCGCTTTATTTACTGCATTAATCTCTATGTCTCACATGCAACGCTGTAACATCAAAACAACATATTCTGATTTCAAACTTAATTCTCTTACTTATTAAAGAGCATTACACAGTGTCTGTAATTTACAGAAAAAATCACAACTTTGTTAATTTTACTAATTTGTTTTCATTACTCTTTTTATACGTCTTGTATTAGCACTTTTATTATAAATATATATGCAGTTACTTTTATCAGCTAATAGACCCTCTTCATATGTGCTACTGAGCGTGATGACTGAAATAGATAATAATAAAACAAACTACAAGCCTTGTTCAAGGCGTACTGACCAATCAGAGGGTACCTTTCTTTCTAGCGTTAGGTACATATAAACAAAGCGGGGTACCGGGTTCGTACATAAATAAAACATCAAGCATAAAACAAACACAAAACTAGAGAGGTGAATGCTTGCTTGAATTAATGTGTTTTTGTCTATTCATAAGACCTTTTTGAAAAAACACATGTAAAATACGGTAGGTTTATACAAGCACGTTTACAATACGCGCATTGATACATGATAGCGCTAAATTCGAGAACTTTGCATTGAAGTGCTTGGATTTCGGATATTTCTTGGCTTTTTGTGCTACGGAAATACATTTTGTCAATCGCATATAAATGAACCCTTACAGGGATATATAGTATAGGAAATACATGTTACATTACATTTATTCTATTGATGGTAGTTTTGTGTTGTGAATGGGCGCATTCACAAAGCCTTTATGTATTCTGCTTTTCAATCGTGTAGCTCAAATGTTGGATTATGGATTTAAAAAAAACAAGTTGGCCGCAATAAGTCAATAGTGTCAAACTAGTCAATTGCATCAATGATTTTAATGGTTGAAAAGTTATAAAATAGGATTTGTAAATTGTCTGTATGTTATATATATTCCAATACATGGATATGTAGCTGTTATTTGATTTCACCCTATATTCCTCTTTTTGATAATAACATTTAAAAAACTTTAAAGGGCATTCTCACAAATAACCGAAAAGAAATATTTGTTTACTTGCTAGTATTGCTTTATACATATAGCTGTTGATAGTCCTTCCTTATGTTCATCTCTTTTTCTTTTCTACAGGATTAAAGGGGCCTTTTCACAGATTTTGGCATTTTTTAACTTATTCATTAAATGCTTTATATCGATAAATCTAAACATTGGATCGTAAAAGCTCCAGTAAAAAATCAAGAATAAAATTAAAAAAAGGAAAAGAACATTGCCCGGACCAGGTTTCGAACCAGTGACCCCTGGAGTCCTGCCAGAGTCCTGAAGTAAAAACGCTTTAGCCTACTGAGCTATTCCGCCGAGTACACATGCTGTTTGTATTTTATATCTTATATAAGCAATCTTCGTAGTTTCACAAAATTTAACGACAAAAACAGAACTCTCCAAATTATTCAATCGTTTCGCGTTGCAACGCTTTATAATTTTTAGGTTTTAAAATCGTCAAAAGATGCATATAATGGCTCTATTAGACCATGGTAAATGTTCAGTATTACTGTTTCCTCACAAATATCATAACTAAAACGAAAATTTGCGAATCTGAAACAACTTTTTTCAATTTTGTCAATTTACCAAAGATCCCTGAAAAGATCCCTTTAAGAGGCCGATATATGGCAGAAAACAATGCCATTGAAAGCAATAAATGTTTTATTTGAAAAATGAAAATAATTAAGAGAGAACATTGACAAGAAAAATAAATATTGACACACGTGTGCTATGGCGGGTGGATAAAATACATATAAGTTTTTCATATAGGTAACTAATATACATATATAATTAATTTTAAGGTGTATTTATTAAATATAATATGTGTATTTGCTTTAAATCCCATTGAACAACCGCTGATGTTTACTGCTGGTTTATTATTGCAAAACCGTTATTCGCAAATCTAAAACAGTGACATGAGAATTAAGGATCAACTATGTTTGATGAAATTCATTGATTTTTTTTTAATGTGCCCAAACTCATATTAGCCAGTTTTGAAAATATTACGGTAAACAAACAGGTTTAAGTAAATTTCATGCACCAGCTTAGTCTTCATCAATATTAAGAATGTAAGTCATACTATGATGAAATCTTCTTTTCCCGTCATAGGGTTCGTCCACTGTATAACTTGACAGTTAATTGGTAAAGCACCACATATGGAACTGTATCATCGTGTCACGAACAAGGTCATATAGCTATCGTTTAAGTCCAGGTCGTACAAAGTGGTTTCAGGTTAAACTATAACAGAAATATAAGGTCCCAAATGGTAGGTCTTTAGTAATCACATCGTCAGTCAATATGACGTATCATTTAGAGCATAACATACCTCTGGTACTATTGAAGCGATTTAAGTGATTGAGTTCATACGTTATATAATCATAGAAGGTTTAAAGAGGACAGTGGAAAAGAGCCATACCACTGTGCAAGAGTAACGAAGTTATGTTAATGTCGTTTAATCTTTTTTTTTCGTGACGAGCACAACTCCCTTAGTATGAAAATGTTAAATTATATTAGTAAATTGATCAATGACATTGAGTTGAAGCTCAGAGTACAAGAAAACAACTCTGTTATCATTATCTTTGGGGATATTGCCCTTTGCGAATTTTGTATTAATCCGTTTCTTGTGTGGAGCATAAATCTACAAGAGTTTAACTTTACGTATGGTCCCCGGTTCAAATCCCGGCCGGGGCACTAGAAATTTCAGAAATGCTTCAAGTGTTTCCCATCCAACTAGAGATGTACTGGTATGAAACCCAGGTAATTCTCGCGTGTATCGGGGCTAAACACTGAGCACGTAAAAAAACCAAGGTATCTATTCGCAAAGAGCTAGGGTATCGCACCCGGATTCCTTGTATCCCAATACTGTCTCTTCTGCTTGCTGTCTCTTCAGCAAAACCGAAGGACCCCGTTGGAAATAAGTGCTTGCACTTTCATGGGTTATCCTTGACCGCAAGGTCAAAATAAATACATACATACAATGTATTCAAAGGAACTTTCATGTAATTGTAGATTACTTCAAGATAAAAAAAAACAGTTTTAGGAGGAGTTTCAGATTTTCCGGAGTTGCTACTCTACGATTGTTTTACCTGCAAATCATACACATATTTAAGTATAAAATGATCGAAGTTAAACTTCTTGTATTGATATAGGTCATTTAGAGTAGTTGCGTTATTAATTACTGCAATTTTCTTTTGCAAAGTATAACTCAAACAGTATTTAATGCAACACAATAAGCGTCTTACATTGACAAACCGTTGTAGAAAGAAGTGTAGAATAAAATGTAAATACAACTCTTTCAATATTGTATTGCCGTTATAATTGAAAATTTTAAAATAGACATGCCTTTATAAATTTACAGAAAACATACTGAGTAACTGCAGAGTGCAAGCGCTATAACTTTCTATTCTGTATTGTTTGGAGTTATTGTTTTGGTATATTGCTTTTATAGAGTTCAACTACATAGCGTTTTATATTATAAAGATCAAATCGCAAAAATATTAAAGTTAATCAAGTGATATTTCATGTTATGTTATAGGACTTTAACGGATGTGCGGAGTACAATAACCATGTTATTAATTTTACATTTATTTAAGTACTAACCCTTCGTTAAATTTTCTTGTGCAAAGCATAATGGAGAATAAGACTGTTTTTCAATAAATAAAAACGTGTCGGTTTTCTGAAACTATAAAGGTCACGAATACACATTTGAGTCAAAACAATTATTCGCAGGCATTCACTTATTATCTTGACCGGCTTTAGAAATACAATATGTCGTCCCAATAACTAACCCACATAATTTTATATTCTATTACAAATGTTAAACTGGCCAAGACATATAGCGGAAACAAACAACACTGCCAACTTAAAGGTGATACTTGAAAGTCAAAAGTGAAAACTCTGAATCGATTGACTGCAAAGCAGTATGTAGGGTATAACTAGCTATCAGTGATTGCTGAAGTATTTGTTTAAATGTAACATCATACAGATACGCTTGTTTGTCATAGCATACTTCGCGTTGGTAACATTCTTTGTTTCGTTAATGATTGACCGATTAAACTTGAATAGTTTTCTACAGCTCCTCATGCGACGACCATCTTTTAAACCTCTCCGCGCTTTGATTAAAATTTTGTCTTTCTCAAACCTCGAAATCCGTTCTTCATAACATATGTCTATTACAAATATAACAACACGGAAGTTTATGTCAATCTTAATAGACCCTTTCATATTTCCGATATCTAGTTGTGTGTGTGGTTTCTCCTTTGATAAAACGAAGCGAGAACGATGGTGACGAGGTGAAAGTTTGGATTGCTTGACTATGAATTATATTTTTCAGTGGGTGAAATGTTCTATTAAATTTAAAGCAAAATAATGTTCGCTAAGTGTTTCACAGTTAAATGTACTTAATTTTATGAATTGGATAATGTGTAAAAGCAGGCTAAAATACAAACTACAGTAAATTGTCGCAACAATGCCACATATGATAGCGTGACTTTTATGGACATAACTAATTTGTTTATTTGAAAAACATAACATTTTATACCATAATTGTATAAATGTTAAGTTAAACGATCGCCCCTAATTTCATTTAAGTTAACCTATTGAATAAACACAAACAATTAGATGAGAATTCTGGTAACCAAAGGTCGGGTAACTTTATCAAATAAATGTAACCTATGACATTCATGTTTTGTCTATAAACCTGTATGTGCTAAATGTCACGGTACCGAACTTAAGCGGGATTGGTGGAAAGATGTGCACTCGCCCTGTAAGCGAGGTGTCCCGGGTTCGAGTCCCGGACTGGCTTCACACTTTGCACCATCCGGCGACAATGGCGCCCAACGTGGGGCCCGTGGCGCTTGCAAACGCTTGCAGTTCTCCATAGAACCTGCCCGTGGGTTCGTCGGGATCAGTAATTCACTGTTCCCTGTGACTCGAATTCGAGGACGAATTCCAACTTGGCAGGGGAGAATGTCACGGTACCGAACTTAAAAGGGATTGGTGGAAAGATGTGTGGCGGCCTGGTTAGCTCAATCGGGAGAGCACTCGCCCTCTAAGCGAGGTGTCCCGGGTTCGAGTCCGGGACTGACTGCACACTTTTCACCACCCGGCGACAATGGCCGTATCCAGCGTGAGGGTGACACAGCCATCGTCAAAACAATTTTCCGGAACCATTTGTTACCTGTCCGCCAACAACCACTAGACGTCACTTCAACGTCTGAAACGGAAATTTCATAGACGCATGAGACATCGGATGCAGAGTCCAATACCTCGAAATCGGTACTGTCGTCATCAAGCAGTACGTCGAGGTCGGTGTATGTTCCACCACATAAGCGGAAGCCGGAAGAGCCATGATAATTACCGCGCAGAACAAAGCGCGCTACAAAAATGCCAGCGTGGATGCGCACAGAAGATTAA
Organism: Dreissena polymorpha; assembly: GCF_020536995.1. Taxonomy (NCBI): domain Eukaryota; kingdom Metazoa; phylum Mollusca; class Bivalvia; order Myida; family Dreissenidae; genus Dreissena; species Dreissena polymorpha. The sequence goes on along the minus strand of NC_068361.1, from coordinate 40,501,211 downwards.
ATTGTGTAAAAATCAATAATCGCCTGTCAATCATGACAATAAGTTGAATGTATTTTAAATAGCATTGAAAGATGTATTTCAGTATGTTTTCTGATTTTGAAATATGCTATTGTACATTATGGGTGTGATATAAGTATAAACATATTATGAATTAGTGTCTCAAGTTGCTGTGTTATTTATAAGATCGGAGTTGCATGTTCGACGCTCCGAATGTGCATTATCCTCCTTCGATGAATACACTCGTTCGTAATTTATTAATGATTATTCCGCGAGTTTTGTTTTCAATTTCATTGAAGCATATGTCGAGGACGAAATCAAAATCGGAGGAAGGTGATATGTTATAGGTCATTTTTATTATAAAGTAATTTATGAAGTTTATTTAATTTATATTAAACTAAACTGTGTTGTGTTGTTTTATTGTTTTATCAGTGTCTTTATATTTAGTTAATTTAAAAGGTAAATCACGAGTATTCTGTGGGAATATAAACGAGTATTCTGTGGGAATATAAATTTAGTCAGTTGTTAATTCGATATAGTCATTTAAGTCGTTTTTCTCTATGTAAAGATAAGATCAGTTCACCTAATCCATACAGTTGCACGTGAATAATTTGACTAATACTCAGATCATTCCCCCGTTAACCGTGCACAAATACGTTCAATGTCGATCTCGTGCATCGAATGATTGCTATAGTCATTCGATGCTTTATTTTCAAAGATTCCACATCTTTGATATATTAATGATTTTTAATATCTTTAATAAATATATATTTCAGGTAAATGTGTTATGGGTCATTTTTTTTTATAAAGTAATTTATGAAGTTTATTAAATAAATAATAAACTAAGCTGTGTTGTGTTGTTTTAATTATTTAATAAACTTCATATATTACTTTATAATAAAAATAACATGTAACATAAAAACATATTATGAACGTGTTGTATCAGCGAATAACATTTCTGCATTAGTAACCTCTGTCTTAGTTGTAACTTGATCTTTACTAGTTCGTGCTTAAATGTGCTGAAACTAAAAGATAACAAAAAGGGTTTATTAAAAAGGCGTCAAACACATAGAGTACCCGTGTAACCTAAAAATATTTAAGGCGTAAACTAAATTTGCATTTATCATAAAGAACAATCCAAGAAGGTGAAACTCGTGAAAGTGAAAACATAAAACTAAGTAACATAATTGAGTCCACGCACCCTCAAAATAGTTGTTTATTGTAATTCTGCGACATTAATGTGTTTGTGTACACAGACAAGATAAATCAATATAAATAGATATGGTACACACGAAATTACATTTTTTCAACTTATTTTCTAATGGAGAACATTTGTTTCTTTAGATATATTGTTGTGTTTCACTATATACTGTAGTTAAATGCAGCTATACCCGTAAGATATTTCATGAAGTCAATGTCGAGACATTGGCCCCTGAATATCGGTAATTGTCACGTTTTATTTTAAAAGTAGGACCTGCCTTTAAACAATCAGGTCTCGAAGTGATCATGCATTATTTTTGTATGATGATACATCGTGGTAGAAACGGTTTAGAGTCAATACGTCGACTGCGAGTTTCGTGCAAAGAACATCAGTCTAAATTGAATCGTTTCTTATTTGAACAATTGTGCACTTATCGTACTGATTTAAGTATTCTTATTTCTGTCTATGAGTAAATGTAATTATTTGTTATAGATAACAAACGAAAATAACCGCATATAATCAGACACGGAGGTAATGCACATCGCGAGTGTCTGGATTTATTGATAAATTATTGAGTCGGTGATATTTTAAATGCAAAACTCGTATAGAGGCAATCTATCTGAACGTTATAAAACTTGTTAATTAATTCGTCTTGAATATTTGTCAATAAATATAATCGTGAATCAAATTCGCATATATCTTTCTTTGGCCTGCTATTTAAAGAAGTCCAATCGTGTTTCTTTTATTAATCGTGATCATCTATTTTTGTGAATCCATTTTCGATATGTTTGTGTTGAGATCGTTAAAATCAATCTCGAAAAAGCAATGTCGCTGTAAATAAAAACATTTGGTCCTTTTTTCGAGTGCTGTTTACCCATATGAATTTGTGATTTACCAAAACGGTTATGACTGCATTTGTATAATTATGTTATAAAACAATAAAATGACAACTTACCACATCCCTTTCATCTTCATTGCCGGGGCAGTCTTTCACATGGTTACAAATCTTGTCAGGTGACATACATCTGTTAGAGATAAGCAGATCGGTAAAGAGCCTTTTATTGTTGCAACGTCATAACATTCAGCACATGCTTAGCCGATCACGAACCATAACATTCTCTTGGTTCTGTGTTCATCGAGATATTCATGCCAATAACTTTTTCCTTCATTGTAAAAATCTAAGGCACAAAGCCTTAAATAATATAAGCTCTCTGTTTAAGAAATACCAATAAAAGTAGTTCAAATCAATTGTGTAGAGTTCGATGACCTATCGGTTGTACGTAACATGTTTATCAGACTAGATTAACTAAGAGGCAGTAATAATAGTTAGCCTAAGGTATTTATTTAACGACTGACATGTTCTCTAAGACCAGATTGGTGCTATGCCGTGAGTGCATTGAGATGCCATAGACATTACGTGTACTTTTTGGACAATATGGTTTAAACATAGGTTATATAACAATTGTTTTTAAAACACAATCACATCGTCACAAAGAATCATACCCATACCATGACATAACCGATACTTAAACTAGGTATTGAATATGAAACTGTTCTTAGAATTGAAATATTCAATATGTCCACGACCAGCTTATATTCAATATCTAATCTTACCGAAAAAAAAATCATCAAAATTGGATAAGAACTATCGAGTAAATTACTGCAAAGTAAATAAAACGCATGCTACTATAATTATTACAGTATTTGTCTTTTTTATGACCCATTTTTGTAAACGTGGTGACTTATTCACATTAAACGCTCGTATTTTAAGCTTACCTTTGCATCGTTGTAATCCAAGGAAGCATTGCCGTTACCCTGGTATAAACACCCGGATGCCCTTTTTCACCACATTTATTTACAAATGAAGCAGCCCCTATTAAGTAGAATAGGCCTCCAATGTTACAAACCAGTGACCCAGCAGAGTCCCTTTTACAATCGTTAACACCATGCTCTAACTCAGCAGCACATTTGTAAAATTTGTAAAAGCCGCATAGTGCAGCTTCAATGATGGCTGCCTCAGCTTCTAATGGCACCATCGCAATTCCTGTCAAATTTAAAAGAAATAGTTTAATGATTGAAATATTTACAATGAGTTCTATCAATGCAACAATGTTTAACTTATTTCCACTGATCAGTAAGAGGCGTTCCCAAATATTACAGTGATATTTTTTAACTGACGCATAGTAATACACAGAGAAACATACCATGGTCAAATGCCCATCCAGAGACGTGGCATCTTAGCCCCGTAAGATTGTAAGGAATACTTTCATCCGGCAAACAGGCTGGCTGAACTTCCTCATTGACAATTTTATCATTCATCAGCAAGAGTGCAAGGTCATTATCATAACTGGTTGCTATAAGACCGAGACAAACATTATTTGATACATTTGACAAACTAGTTAATGATTAAAATAACACATGCCACAAAGTTAAGCTTCATGCCATTCATTTTTATATATTTCTGTAATTTCCGCAAAATGAATCGACACAGTTACATGAAACTTATTCCAAATAAATTCGTCTTAATTAACCTTGAATCGTGTTAATGATTCTTCATAAGGTGAGGCAAATTGAACCAAAATCAGTTCTCCATGACGGGTATGTCAATTTTGCAATTCCTGTTTTATTTTTTTGTGCGCCGATTTGAAATCATGTTGGCTTCATCTACTACATAATTTTTAAATCAATCCGCCAAGTGCAATCATAATAAGCAATTTTTTTAAACATTAAAAAAAATCTTAACATTTCAGTATACAAACACAGTTCAAAATATTATATGCACTTACAATTAAAGCTTGGATGGAATATTATCTGATCAGGTCTGAATTTTAACACCTGTCGAGATAAGTCTTGAGATCCAACGTGCACAATGACGCCTGTTACGGCACCAAGCGTCTCATTGTCTCTGTATAAAGAGTAAACACGGATGTATACATTTAGTTAAACAAACATTTATTCATTTATTAGGTCACTGAAATGAATTGAGTTTTAACAAACAAATGATATATGAGTGTTCTTTCTTGCTCTGCAGCAGCGAGCCGTTTATTTTCTGTTCGAAATCCCAAACTTACTCCCCATATGAACTCCTATCGACAAGTTTTTTCAATTATGGTATGTGTTCACACATAGCCGGATATATAAACCATATTGTTTATTGAAAACGACAGTATCGTTATTAAGAAGCTATGTAGCTATTGCATACATCGGACATGGATATTGAATTGTCACAGCCATGAACAAACATACGCAAAACAATGTGCTGCGCTGAGAATCCAACGTTGATCAATGATGGTTCCGCCACAAATCGATACTGCCTTCTCGCGTTGTATTTTGCACACGCACTTTCCAGGGGTATTGTCCTGTAGATTGATGTTTGCCTGCAAAAAAGTATTGATTATAGTGAAGGCCATGTGAAGCCATGATATCCTTTACTTTGATCACAAAAACGTGGCCCGGTACCTAAATATACTCCTAAATTGTAATTCAGTCTGACATTCCATTATTTGTTTTGGGGGGGACTACTTATAACTCCAGCATGTTCACTTTGTTTACGTTCTAGAATAATGTTTTTAATTATTAATCATGGCTATATTTTGGTCATTACTCATTACAATACATACTTTTTTCTTCAGACTTCATATACTCCAGCATCTTCACTATACATAGGTTCTAGAATGATGTTTTACAATGATTCCTAATGTCTGCATATTGGTCCCTACTCACCACATTTAGGGATACATTTAACCTCCGGCATCCTCCTGGTGACCACAGTTATGATTTCCAACACCGGAAATGGCGACACGACATGATAGATGTTTCGGTACCGTTACACTGCACGTCACCAAAAGGATACTCGAACTGCCGTGACCGAAGTAGGCCGCGCTTAAGGCTGTCCCATTACTGTAAAGCATTCTTGGTAGATGGTACGAAATTTGTAAAAGTCGGGAAAGGCATGGCGTATCGCATGGATAAATCGACAGAAAGATGGATGCACTGATGGAATAATGGATATCTTGATATTATACTACTTCTATGTGTATTGGATTGTCATATTATATTTACCCGTATCCAAGCATTTTACAAATGACTGATGCATCCTTGTTGTCCCATGAATCATCACATACGGTACCCGCGATGTTTCCCAATAATTATTTCTACACGCCCAGAATATTTATTGGGTCCATCAACCAACTCAGCACGAACTTCTATAAAAAAACAGGCTTGATTATTAACGATATAAACGCATGGATGAGGACATTGATGTCTGTAATTATACTCTTCTAATTATAATTTTTCACTGGGCAAAGTATGTAAAAAAAGTGTTGCCTTGATACTGTAAAACGTTACTTGTTTATTCATGTTATTTGTAGCTCTTACAGTGACAAAACATGTATATTGTCTTTAATAATATCTTTAACATACTGAATGCCAGATCATTTTTGACAACATCACCGTCCGTGTTAACCCTTGCTTTAAAAGATTGTCCATGCTGTGGCAAGTTCTCAATCTAACTATTCTCGCTTAAAAGGTTAAGACTGTAGACCGTTTTTACATAGAATAAGAACATCTCAATCGTCCAAAATACCACACACATTGGAGATTAAGATTTCAGTCATATAGTTTTTTGTTGTTTTTTTTGGGGCATTATTTAATCGTCCGCTGTAAAAAAGGTTTAGTCCTTGCAGATAATAGCTATTATGTATCTTTTTTAGTCACTTCTCAAACGTTCAATCTTCTGCTGAAAATGTATGGATTCAATCAGGCAATTAATAAGGGAATATTTGTGGTGTGGCTTCAATCCAAAACTGAAAAAAGTTTGGATTGAATAGGCATGATCATTTCTGTTGGCACTCTTTATTGTTGAATTGCACACATCTATCGTTTAATTTTTTACTTATTTTTTTTGTTGGTATTGCTATTCTACAATCTACAACCTATAGTGGACTTGTGGCGGAACGATTATTGAAAATACATCCATGTTGCTTTTATATTGTTACTGAAATGTTTTTGGTCGATCAAAATGCATTCATTTCTTTACCTGCATCGCAATTCGGCAATTCTGGAACCAAATGGAATCTGTGCAAGTAGAATTATAACCTGGGATACCTTTTGGTTCGATGCACTCTACGTGCACCTAGGAAAGGAAAATAAAAAGGTGATTAGGTGATTCCTGTTCACTAACTATATAGGTCTTAACGCAAGTAAATATGACATGTCATGTATGTACTAATTTGTTAAGCCCTGGTCTCAGTTGCATTTGTAGCAATAACGTTACACAGAACGTAAGTTTCTGTATTGAAGTATATAAAGATATATATATATTGTCCACAATCAATTTCTAGGGACGCAAACAAGCATGACTTGTTTGCGGTCATGAAACGCGGCTAAAATGTCTAATCAATGTGCGAGTTTGCTCAAGTAGCAAGTATTCTGTCTAAGAAAAGAGAAATAGATATGGAGACATGTTAGGATAGCATGTTAGCATCTTATTATGGTATATAAAGTTGAGCTTGTCATTCTATTTGAGAGATTATTACATTTAACATTACGAGATTACATTTATTGTCAAAATGACTATTGATATTTATTTCATCAATGAATGATAATAATATTGCGAATAGAAATGCTTAAATTACTAAATAAATTAGAATATGTCTGAATCCAAACAGTGGTACTCAACCAAATCTGTTTGGGACTCTAAAAATCTGTAGGTACTGAATCATGCTACTCAATGGGGTTTCGAGAAAACTCGAACACCGACGTAACGCTTACGATTGTTCCCGAGTTTACGTAATTCGTGGTTTGGTCAATCCGTTCTCAGTAATGTTCGGTTTGAAGACATATCGGGACGTGTTGTACATACAGCGATCTAGATAGAAACAGAACTTGTTTTTATTTTTACACACATTAGTACTTAAGCAAGTCGGCAGAAAAACTTGACCTCACGCTCGTGCGAGTACAGTGCGGGAGCCCCAGTACTGCACAAAGTTCGTTTCACCTTCTCGTCATACATTATTTCCTAATGATAAACGTGCTTTTCAATAAATAAACCCATATCAGCCAACGTCGCCTATTATAAGTAATGTGCCTGTCTAACATACGTTTACCGTCACCTATATAGTATGGACGACGGCCTGCTACGGTATTTAATATAATATATGATAATTCTTCCCATACGTATCAAATTCTGTAATACTATTTATTTTGTTGTTTACATGGTTGTTTACATGAGCAGTATTCAGCGCGAAGATTCTCTTAATCGGGTATTACCTGGTTTGCAGTTAACATTCGCAACCCATTGGCCGCTTTGACAGGTATAGTTGCTGATCCTATGTTCGGAGCAACGGGGATTCTCCACTGTGAGAACAGTTCCGTCCGGGGTACCGAGTACCAGACAGATCCTCCAGTAATACCTTTTCTTGTATTGAGTAAATGAGTAAACCCAGTTTTTGGACAAGACAATATCCGGGGCTTCACAGAAACTAATGGCATTTCAAAGAAAAAAAAATCAAATATGTTCATCGTGATATATTTACAAGTGATCAAAGGCTACAAACGTTTCGTTTTTAAGATAAAAACAACACGTGTGTACACTGTTACACAATTTATGTAAGGCTATAGCCAAAATGTGAGCGTCCTGCAAACAATATTTTGTACATAATGTTATTTATATTAATAAACTTTAAAGAAAATATCAACTAAACACTCACTTTGTGGCTATATGTAGAATGGCTTTCTAATAGGTATGCGAAGTTTGGATTATTTACACTTGCTCACATTTACATTAAGGTGTGGCTGCAAACACCACACATCTGTCTCGCAGATAACATGCATATTAGTACTTAAACTAAACCGTTTTGCACACTAGCAAATCTAAAGCCAGGGAAAAATGGCAAACGACAAATGTAAATCGAAGCCATTTACTAATATATACAGATTAATTTTATACTTATGTATTTACTGATGGGAATGGATAAGATTTTAATTTCTTTTACAGTATCCCACAGTGTTTGAAAATCAAAAGAATTGTGAAATACGGTTGGTAACTGCGATTTTTGTGAGATCATTTATATGTTTTCAATGGTAAGCCCCTACCTTTCTGGTTGTTGCATCGTTGAACAGGATCTTCGAAAGGTCCTTGACAGAAGCATTCGCAGTTTTCCCCAAAAATGCACCCTCGGGCATTCTACGTGAGCACACTTTTCTACAATACAAGGTATATACAGAATGTCAGGAAAGTTCATACAATGTTGTTCGACGTTCCATGGTTAATACACGGTGTAATATAAAGAAGTGAAACTCCAGCTGCTGGAGCAGTATTGAATTTTCATTAAAAACAATTAGTTGGTCCTTTATTTAAGGCAAGTGACCGATTGCCCAAACAGTACAAAACAGCACAATACAAAACACAAAATATGAATAAAGCTGGGGTCACCGCTTGGTGGAACGGTCAATGCAAAGCATTGGGGGTTTAAACCTGGTTATAGAGCGCTCAACCTCACACTTGGCCCAGCAATATTCATAATACATTTAAGTGTAAATAAAATTTAACGTCATAGCATTGTAACTCAAATTAAACAATAATAAAAGGGAATTAAAACGCATTCAATTTAATTACTATTTAATTACTCAATTGCATTGAAGATACAAGAGTAACAGAATTACAACTTTTTGACGAACGATCAAATAAAACTATTAACAATTGTCAACTACATTCCTTCTTTATAGAAAAAGATTTGAGAATATAGAATCATAGAGTTAATATCTCAGATAATCATCGCGCCAATACAGGAAGAAGAGCAATAATGGGTGTAAAAAATTCCATATTACATAGCTTGGTGTTTATGTGACTGCTAAAACAAATTAAAAATAATAAATCAAACAAGAAACGCCTATAGAGAGAAAGATTTATAAATAATTATTAAA